>NC_056749.1:718448630-718483269 GCF_019279795.1 Protopterus annectens
ACCACCTTAGGCATAAATGATGGGTTAAGCCTGAGGGAAACCCTGCCCGCATGGAAGATAAGGAAGGGTTCCACGGCCATAAGGGCCTGCAATTCAGACAATTCTTGCTGAAGTGGTTATAAGTAAGGCTGTTTTCCAAGACAGGAATTTTAACTCTGCTGTAGCTGCAGGTTCACAGGGGGAAGCGTGAGCTTCTCCAGTACAAAGTTAAGGTCCCAGACTGGAGTGGGAGCTCTCAAGGGGGGGGGGGTCTTAAATGTTTGGCTCCTCTCAGGAACTGTTTGACCAAATAGTGAGAGGAAGGGTGGCTCAGTATTGTAATGAGCTGAAATGGCAAAGGCATGAATCTTAACTGAAGCACAGGCCTTTGTGGAGCAGTTCTGTTAGGTAATTTAGTATTTGGAGTAAGTTGTGTCCATTCCCTGAGAATGGCTCCAAGAACATTATCTTTTCCAGTTTTCTGAATAGGATTTCCTAGTACTAGGCCTCCTTGCCTCAAGGATGACATCCAGCACCAGTTTACTGAGGGTTGTTGGTGATGTGTTCAGGGGATGAGCCAGGCTCCTAGGTTCAGGGTTTGCAGCTGAGGACGCAAAATGTGGCCCTCCTGCTGGGACAGCAGGGGAAGGGGTCTGAGGCAGGTGCCATGGTGGCACTACTCAGACTGCGCAAAAGTGGGTACCAGTGCTGGCATGTCCAGTCTGGTGCAATCAGGACTGTCCTTTGCTTGTCCTGTTTGATCTTTAGTAGAACCTTCGAGAGGGGCAGAGGGTGAAAGGCACAGACAGATTTTTTCCCATGTAATGGACAGGGCATCCACTTTCCATGCTTGGATGTGGGGAGTTCTGGTGCAATATTTGCTCAACTGATAGTTCTGCGGGAAGCAAAGAGGTCTACCCCTGGTGCCCCCCACCTGTGGATCAGAAGCTTGAATGATTTGGGTTCCAGTTTCTACTCGTGTGGGTCCATTAGATTTCTGCTCAAGTCATCTGCCAGTGTATTTAGTTTGCCTGGCAGGAACTGAGCTTGCAGATGCACTTGATTGTTCAAGGCTGTGTTCCACAGAGCCATGGCTAACCTGCAGGAGTGGGTAGGAATAGGTTCCCCCAAGCTTGTTTATGTACCACATAACTGTGTTGTAGTCTGCCTTTATCAATAGTTGCCTTGGAATAATACATTATTTGAAAGCTGTCAGTGCATTCTGAGCAGCTAACATTTCTTTTTGATTCATATCCAGGTGGACTTGTTTTGGGCTCCATTTGCCTTGAATGCATTTTCCTGCCATGTGAGCCCCCATTACAGTCTGATGCATCTGTTAGGGTTTGTGAGGCATGGGGTTGATTGAAAGAGAGTCCCTTGTGGTAGCAGGCGCCCACCAAAGGAACTCTGTCCTTGGGCAAGGAATGATAGGAATCATTGTTTCCAGATCCTGAGAATGTTGACACCAGAGACTTTTTAAGTACCATTTAAGTTTCCTCATATTCAGTCTTGCATATGGAATTAGTAGAATGCAAGAGGCCATGAACCCTACACTGCTTGCAATATTTTTCTTGCAGATAGCTGGGTTTGGGTGGCCAGTAGATTGAATTAATTTGTCAAATCTGTTTTTCTGGAGTGAAGTACGCAGTCTGGGAGGTTGGGTTCAAGCTTGCTCCCAGGAATACAATCTTTTGGTTAGGTACCAGATGGGATTTCTTTTGGTTGATGGCAAACCCCAGTGAAGTTAGAAGTCTCTTTACAAATGTCAGGTGCTGAAGTATCAATTCCTGACTGTCCACATGAATCTAGCAATCGTCCAAGTATGGGTAAATTTCAATTTTTCTCTGCCTGCAATATGCAATGGCTGGAGCTAGGCATGTTGTGAATACCCTGGGCACAGTAGATAAGCCAAAGGGAAGTGCACAGAACTGATATAGAGCCTGCTCTGAAACGTAGATATTTCCTGCAAGACTCCCTTATGGGGATGTGCAGATAAGCTACTTTTAAGTCTTGGGTGGATAGCCAGGAGTCCTTGGCTAGCATAGAAGCAGCTGTTACAGAATAAAGATTTTGAATCTTGGAACCACCAGGAAGGTGTTGAGAACAGACAGATCCAAAATAGGGCGCCAAGAGTTTACTTTTCTGGGGTACCAGAAACAGTCTAGAGTAAAAAACCTTGTCCCCTTTGCTCTGCTGGGAGAGGCTGAATAGCCTTGATACTGATAAGAGAAAGTAGTTTTGGGCCTCTGCCCACTTGTTTGGGGGAGGTCTGGCCTTGCACTCTGGGTTGGCAGGGAGTGGAAGAAGAATCTATCTTTGGGATACAATGTTCAAGACCCATCAGTCCTGGGTAATGTACTCCCATTTTTTTTGCGTGCAGGGCTAGTTTTCCACCTAAGGGATGCAAGTACTTGGGCAAGGCTTGGAAGGATGAAGGACAAGTCATTGTGAACTTTTTCCATTGGATGGTGGCTTACTACTCTGTTTTTGAGGTGAGAGCACCCCATTGTTTAGATCTATGTATACCCAGAGACTGTAGTCTTGGTGGTCTGCTGCTCCTTGGTTTGGACTGAGAAGGTCTGGGAGGGACTGGAAAAGACCAGTTTTGAGAAGGCCAATGCCTACTGAATCTAGGTGGCTGTGGCTGTACCTATAGGAAATCTTTAACAGTTTGCATAGATTTAGCTTTCTCCTCCATCTTTTTGAGGACGTCTGCTTTAGTGCCAAACAGGCGTTCATGATTTAATGGAGAATCTAGTCATTTTGCTTTGACATGGTCTGCCAAGGTTTGTTCCTTAAGCCAAGCATGTCTTCTAAGAACAAACCCAGTGACAGCAGCCCTGCAAGATGCTTCTAAGGCATCAAAACCACATTGTAAAGTATGTTTTTCAACTTGGTTAGCAGAATGCATTAACTCTTGTAAATCTTTGTTCTGCACAATCAGGAATCAACAATTTTTTGTTTAATTAGTTCCATGATATGTTACTGATACTTAAACATATGAAGCTGGCAATTTAAAGCCCTGATGGCAAGAGTAGCAGAGGTATATACCTTCTTACCCAATCTGTCTTAAGCCCTAAAATTCCTGTCCATAGGGGTAGGAGTTTTGGCTGTAGTAGCCTTAATGCCTTTAGGTCCCTGGGAAATGGTCTCTGGATCTACAGTAGGATTCTTAAATAAGAATTTGAGAGAGTCAGGTACTCTGTAATCCCTGTCAAGTTTCCTGGGAGCTGATGGCAAAGTATCAGGGTTAAGAATTTCCAGAACAGGAGGGAATAGCTACATGCCCTATGCTGAAGCAAGTTTAAAAATTCCCAGAGTCTCTTTTTGGACTGTGGGAAGTCCTGGCACTCCCAACGGAAATGCTCCGAGTATGCAGGGTTTCACCAAAAGAAAAGCCTCTGGTGTGGAAGCAGAGGGAATGGAATCCTCTGCATCAGAATCCTCATAGGTAGATAAAGGTATGTCCTGGTAATCATAAGGATCAGAGTAATCGGACTCATGATCTGAAGAATCGGAAGGAAAATCAGTTCTTGGTCTTTAATTAAGGAAGCCAGCCTTGCCCCTCCAAAAGTAATAAGGTCTTCAGCCATTCTAAGCAGTTGTTTCAGTGGCATGGCGGCCTGAGAATGCACTTTGGTCATCTGTTTCCTAAGCGTAGTGCGAACGGTGGGCCTGAGAAATTCGGTATTTTACGTTTGAAACAAAATCTGTTTAATATGAACATCAGAAGGCCTGAATACCCCCACAGAAGCCAGTGCCTGCACAGCGGCTCCAGACCCATCCAAGGTAGAGACATCCACAGGTTCCATAGTCAAAGAAGCATCTCGCGGGATACCGGACTCCGAATGGGTCTCAGTAGAGGGCTACAAATCTGCAGAAGCGGGTATCAGGGGCTGCAAAAGCGCCTCGCTTAGTACCAGCGGACTGGAGACTAGCTTAGCGGAAATGTCATTGGCAGTTTTGGATCTATGCAGTCTTTATCCTTACGCTTCTTTGGAAGACCGGTAATCAGATGGCTTATCGAAGACTTTTTGGAATACGAAGAAAGAGATCTAAAGAATTTAGCAACAAAAATAGCCCAACGATGAATAGTTCGGGTGCTGAACAGGACACAAAACTGACAGCAGGGAACGTCATGATATGAGCCTAAACAGGTATTTGCTTTACACAGGAAAGACCATTATTAATTTTTTTCTGACATCGGTTAGAGCAAAAAAAAAAAAGGATCCCTAATGGGGTACTTGTCTTTTAGAAGACTTCATGTCTGAAACTCTACGAACAAAAATGTCAGGAGGCGGCTGACCAGCACTTGCGAACTGCTGCTTCGGGCTCCAGTCTGCAAGAAAAGCTGATGTGATGGCGTCGCTGCATGTTTTATACCCCTGATGACCTGACGTCATGGAAGAAGTGACAGCACCTGACACAGAAATCCCAAGACTCTGGTATTCGGGCTGACTGAGGGCGACCTTCAGGCAGATAACCCAAGTGTGATGACTGCAACAGTGCAAGAAGAACATTGTAACATGGAACTCGGACATTTGTGACCTCCAAACCCTGGACCCCACTCAGTTCGGGTTTGTGAAAGGCAGATCATGCCTTCTGAACCGGATAGACTTCTTTGAGGCAGTCAACAAAGCCATAGATGAGGATAAGTTGGTTCACACAGCCCATCTTGACCTCACCAAGGCTTTCAACACCATTCCCCATTCTGGAATTATAACTAAACTAGGTATAATTCCCTACGTCACAAGACGGGTTGCCAACTGGCTCACTGATCGAACACACATTGTAAAAGTTGCAGACTCCAAATCTGACTTCAAACCAGTGACAAGTGGAGTACCACAGAGTTCAGTCCTGGGACCTCTCCTGTTTGGTATCTACTTCTCTGAAGTACAGACTAACACAGAAGGCCTCTGGATAACAAAGTTTGCAGATGACTGCAAACTAGGAGCAATAGTAGAGTTCCCAAATAAGGTGGACATCCTACAGAAGGGCCTCAGATGCATGGCCTCAAACTCAATGCCAAAAAGTGCATAGTCATCCCCTTTGGTAAAAACTCTGTACCCATGAACTACCACATAAACGGTAGTCTACTTAATGCCGAATGTGTGATAAGAGACCTTGGGACCCAGGTGGACAGTAGTCTCTCCTTTGATAATCACATCACCAAAGTAGTCAGGAAATCCTTCAATGTGGCATAGCTCAACACAAAAGGGTTCTCATCCAGGGGAAAAAAAAAAGGTCATTGTTCCCCTCTACTTGGCACTCATTAGACCCATTATAGAGCACAACGCCCCTTTTGGAATGTTCCTCACAAGACATCTGCAGCAGCTGGAAAGGCCACAGAAGTACCTCTCAAAGAGGATTAGACTCAGATGCCCTACACCGACGGTCTCAAAAAAACTCCAGCTTTACTCTGTAGCATATCGCCTACTCCTAGGAGATCTCTGCCTAACATATAAAGCTATGTTAAACCCAGAGTTGTTGGACATGCTACACCTCAAGAAATCCCAATCCCCCTCGAGCTACATGCTCTAGGGACCTAAATCTTGTCACCACAATAAATTGGGACAAGGATCTATCCTTCCAACATGTCCTGAGACTTCCTATACTCTGGAACAAGCTACCCATTTATGTCAAGCAAAGTTCCTTATTAGCACTCTCCAAGAAAAATCTTGATGAGTGGATGGGAAATAGGAAAAACACCCCGGGGATCACTTCTGTGGCTCTGCTCGAAAGGGGGACAGGAAATTAACTTTCTTGGGTGATGTAAGCTAGGGAACCTTGTTGGCTAGGCTTACTTAGGTCCCTGGGCCGACGGCCTAGTACCCACCTATAAATGAATACCAAAA
The DNA here is from genome assembly GCF_019279795.1 of Protopterus annectens. NCBI lineage: Eukaryota > Metazoa > Chordata > Ceratodontiformes > Protopteridae > Protopterus > Protopterus annectens. The sequence goes on from NC_056749.1 coordinate 718,454,465, forward strand.
AAATAGCCAAAATTTTCCAAAGAGTAAGTAACAAGGAAGTGCTCTCAGCTGCATGGAGAATGTGTCTGGTTGCACACGATGCAAACAAGATCAGAGTTTCCTAGGGGTACTGGTGCATTATAAGGAAAGAAATTTATTATGGGGGTTGAGGCTGAAGCACTAATGCTGCCAGGTCAGACCCAACAAGCGTCTCAAGGACCCATATGTTGGATTGCACAAACTGATCAAAGAGCATGATCTGGTTTCTTCCCAAGAGAAAGTACAGTTTTGTACCTACCATAAATGTAGATGTCTGATAGGTATGCATCTGCAGTCATAACAAATGGGTTGTCCTGCCTCAGGCAGCCCTTCGGTCGGCCGGATTCCAAAGTCTGGGTCTGGCCTCGGCTGATGTCGCACTTCACCCGACGTCATAGCTGCTGGGGTATAAAGGCATCAGCCGATGCCATTTTCCTCAGTGTTTCTTGCCCCAGATGCCAGGTGCCCTCTAGGAAGGCTAAATTTGGATAAATGCAGATAATTCCAAACAGTAGAAAGCAAAAAATATATATACATATATACATACAAACAAATACACCATAATAGATTCCCCCAGCTAGCTAAAAGAGGGTAAGTACCCTAGGAATACCACAGAGGGGAAGGAGGGTGGGTAATCCTGACTGCAGATGCATACCTATCGGAAATCTACATTTATGGTAGGTACAAAACTGTGCTATGTCCTTCAAGGATGCATCTGCAGTCATAACAAATGGGTAGAATACCATAGCCAAACTGGGGGAGGAGGCACTAAGATAACGGTGGTGTAGTTAAGATCCCTTGTAAAACAGCAGTTGCAAAACCTGCTCGGGATCTGGAGTATAAAGGAAGATTATAATGCTTGGCAAATGTAGGCACGGAGCTCCAAGTAGCAGCTTCTAAAATGTCTTTGGTAGCTACTCCTCGTAGGAAAGCTGTAGTGGTAGCTGTAGCTCTTGTGGAGTGAGGCCTGATATTTTCAGGAGTTGTCTTTCCATGAAATGAGTAGCAGAATCGAATGCAATTTCCTATCCATTTTGAGATTGTCTGTTTTGAAATTGCTTTTCCTTTCACTCCTGTTGCATATGCTACCAGAAGCTGGTCAGTTTTTCTGCTGGCCTTGGTTCTGTCCAGATAGTAGCGCAGTTGTCTGTGTACATCCAAGGTGTGTAGTAGTTTTTCCCCCCTGTTCTGTGGGTTGGGGAAGAATGTAGGTAAATGTATGGCTTGGTTCAAGGATACCCTGGATACCACCTTTGGCATAAAAGTAGGATTGGTTCTCAGAGACACTCTACCCATATGGAAGATAAGGAAAGGCTGCATTGCCATTAATGCCTGTAACTCAGATACCCTTCTTGCTTAAGTGATTGCTAGCAGGAAGGCAGTTTTCCAAGATAAGAACTGTAAGTCTGCTGTTGCTGCTGGTTCAAAAGGGGGAAGTGTTAATTTTTCTAGCACAAAATTGAGATCCCATGCAGGCAAAGGTGGTTTCCTTGGAGGCTTTACATTTTTGATCCCTCTCAAAAATTGTCTGAGGAGAGGATGAGAGAAGACAGGAGGATCCATGTTGCACTCTGCTGAAATTGCTGATGCATGTATCTTAATGGAAGAATAGGACAGGCCATTGTGCAACAATTCTGCTAAGTATTCCAGGATGTGTGCCAGGTTTGCTGGTGTGACATTTTCTCCCTTTTCTGCACTCCAAATGAGGAATCTTTTCCATTTGGCTGAATATGTTTTCCTTGTGGAGGGTCTGCGAGCCTCCAGGATAATGTCCTTAACCCTCTGAGATAAATCAGGTTGGTTTTGTTTTATGCAATTCTCCAAGCAGTTAGCTGCAGTGTTTTTAAGTTTGGATGCAGGGTCTTGTAGTTGTTCTGCGTTAGAAGTAAAGGACATAGAGGTAGATGCCATGAATGCGTCCGAGACATGCTTCTCAGTAGCGGGTACCAATGTTGCCTTGGCCAGTCTGGAGCTATCAGAATTACCTTTGGCTGTTCCTCTCTGATCTTCAGTAGAACTTTGTACATCAAAGGAAGAGGTGGAAAGGCATATACTGTCATGTCCTGCCAGATGAAAGAAAGGGAGTCCACCCTTCCAGGCAAGTGGGTGGTATACTCTTGAGCAGAATTTCTTCAGTTGGTGGTTGTGTGGGGAGGCAAACAGGTCTCTCTCTGGCATTCCCCATTTCTTTGTTAAGGTTTTGAAAATATCTGGATGCAGCATCCATTCGTGAGCATCCGTGGTAGTCCTGCTTAAGCTGTCTGCTAGTGAATTCTCTTTTCCTGGTACAAATTTGGCCTGCAGTTGGATGTTGAGATTCAGGGCCAAGTTCCACAGGTCCATTGCCGTCCGGCATAGAGGGTATGAATGTGTGCCTCCCTGTTTGTTGATGTACCTCATGACTGTGGTATTGTCCGCCCTTATCAGCAGGTGTCCTTGCTGGATGAATGGTCTGAATGCCTCGATTGCATGTTTCACTGCCAGCATCTCCTTTAGGTTTATGCGTAGATTCAGCTGGTCTTGTGACCATAGGCCTTGGATACACTTGTCTTCCATGTGTGCCCCCCAGCCTAGGTCTGAGGCGTCCATGGTGATGGTCTGCCTTGGATGTGGTTTGTGGAAAGGCAATCCTGTTTATCTGACAGGCCTGAGCCCACCACAGGAATTCTTTTTTCAGACATGGAATGATTGGTATCTGGGCTTCTAGACTGTGTCTGTGCTGAGACCATACATTCCTTAGGTACCATTGTAACTTTCTCATATGCAGCCTGGCATGTGGGATCAATATTATGCAGGATGCCATGTAACCCAGGGCCTGCAGGACTTTCCTTGCAGTAAGCTGTGTTTGTCTTGTTAATGCCATGAAATAGACTGGTAGTTGCTTTTGTTTTTCCTCTGTGAGAAAAGCCATCTGAGTTGGTGTCCAGTTCTGCACCCAAAAATGTTATCCTTTGAGATGGCACTAGTCTTGACTTTTGTATGTTGACTGTGTATCCCAAGGCTTGCAGCAGTTGTATGACATAGGCCAAATCCTTTATTAATTTTGTCTTGTTGTCCGCTTGTATTAGGCAGTCGTCCAGGTATAGGTAGATTTGAATTCCCTGAAGCCTGCAATGAGCAATTACTGATGCCAGGCATTTCGTGAATACTCTGGGCGCAGTAGATAAGCCAAAGGGCAATGCTGAGAATTGATAATGCTCTGATCCTGCAAGAAATCTGAGGTGTCTTCTGCAATCTGGTCGTATAGGGACGTGCAGGTATGCCTCCTTGAGATCTAGAGTCACCAGCCAAGACTCCTTGCCCAACATGGGAAGAAGTTGCTGTAGGGTCAGCATTTTAAATTTTGGAACAATGAGGTATGTGTTCAGTGCGGACAAATCGAGAATAGGCCTCCATTGATTTTCTTTTCTTGGTACAAGGAATAGACTGGAGTAAAATCCTTGGCCTTGTTCCATAGATGGTACCTTTTCTATTGCTCTCATCTTTAGTAAACTGATGATTTGTTTTAGAGCCTCTGATTTCTGGCTTGGTGGAAGGTTTGGCATTCCTCTCTTTTTTGGTAGAGTGTGGAAGTGAAACCTGTAGCCCTTGTCTATTGTTTGTAAAGTCCATTTGTCTCCTGTAATACAATGCCAATTTCTCGAGAATAAGGCTAGCTTTCTGCCCAAGGGTGTTTCCAGTTGTTCCCTGGTAGGCGGAATCAGAGCCAAGTCATTGTGTCTGTCCTGTAGAAGTGGTTGCAGTCGCAGCTGTGGCGGCACTTTGGTTGGCAGGTTGCCACTGACGACCCCTGTAGGCACCCCTAGATTGACCTCTGCCTCTTGGGCGTCTATTTCTGCCTCTCTGTGCTCTGGAGCTGTCTGGAAAGGACCAATTCTTTGAAGGCCAATTTCTGCTAAACCTCGGAGGTTGGACCTGCAAAAAATCCTTGACTGTTTGGACAGATTTTGCTTTTTCTTCCACTTTCTTTAGAACCTCCTGTGCAGGGGGAGCCAAACAAACTTTGCTTCTCCATAGGGGCATCCAGGAGTTTAGACTTAACATGGTCTGGTAAGGATTGTTCTTTTAACCAGGCATGCCTTCGAATCACTGCTCCAGTCATAGCTGATCTAAATGAAGCCTCCAGTGCATCATAGCCACATTTTAAGAAATGATTACTGACCTGCTGAGAATTGTGTACCAAATCCTGAAGGGACTTACGGTCTAAAGGTTCAGGAGGAGCCAGCTTTTTATTCAACTGATCTAACAAAAATTCCTGTTACTGTATCATGTGAAATTGACAGTTTAAAGCCCTGGCAGAAAGAGTAGCAGATGTATAAACCTTTTTACCCCCATCTCTCTAAAGCTCTAGATTCTCTTTCAGATGGTAGAGGGTTTTTGGCAGAGGCAGCTGCAACACCTTTAGGGCCCTGAGAAATGGTTTCTGGGTCTGCAGCATGAGCCTTATACAAGTGGTAGTGAGAATCCGGGACCCTGTAGTGTCTGTCAGGCTTTGCAGGGGCCGGGGGAAGAGAATCAGGGGCAGTACTGGCATCATTGTATGCATCATCAATAACTGATAGTACAGGTGGAATGGCTAAAGGCCAATGCTGTGGTAAGTGTAAAAAAGTCCTTAGCCTTTTCCTAGAATCAGAAAAATCCTGACCCTGCCATTGGAAGTGTTCCCTCATTGAGTGTAGGGTTTCCCCAAAAGAAAATTCTTCGGGAGGTGAGGCAGAAGGAATTGAGTCTTCTGCATCAGAATCCTCATAAGGTGAGTACGGGCCTTCCTGATGGTCGATAAATCTGAACCATCCGAGGAGTAGTCAGAGGACAGAGGTTCAGGGGGTTCAGTCCTAGGCCTCTTTTCAGGAGGGGGTTGTGAGGCCCTGTCTGGGTGAGGATGGGTTCCCCTGATCAGAGAAATAAGGTCCTCAGCAAGGCTGAGAATCTGGGAACTTGAGGTAGGCCTGTGAGATGGAGCTTTTGAAGGTAAGGCCTTGGAAAGTTTGGCTGCTTTAGCCCTGGAAAAGGCCTTGATAGACATAGAAGCAGGGGGTCTAGCTGCCCCACGTGCAGGAGTAGAGATGTCCAAAGGAATAGTGTCGGACAACTCTTGTGTGCCTGCTACTTCAGCAGCAATTTCTGTAGCCGACTCAGCCATGGCCTGTGTGGCCTCGGTTATCGGAGGCATGCTTTCGGCCAATGGGAGAACAGAGGTCTCGGTTTCAGCCGAAACAGAGACACTCGCGGTAGGCCTAACCGTGGTTTCAGCCGAAACCACGGGCCGCGGGTGTCGGTCCTTTTCTTTGCGTTTTTTAGCTAAATGTGTAGTCGGAGTCTCAGACGGCATTTTATATGCAAAAGTGGAGCCAAAAAACTCTTCTGCAAATTCTGACCGACGTCTAAGAGTCCGTCGGTTGAAGGAAGCACAGGCTAAACAAGCTGATACGTCGTGGTCTGGGCCTAAGCCAGGAAGGCAGTAAGAGTGGAAATCCTTATGAGGTATTTGTTTCCCACAAGTTAAACAATTATTTACTTTGTCTGACATCGGCTGAGGCAAGAAAGAGTCCCCAACGTGGTACTTAGCTTTTTAGACGTCTTCGGTACGTTGAAATCTCTGAATCTGACCGACTGGCACTTGCGAACAGCTTCTGCTTCGGGCACCGCGCAAGAAAGACTGAGGAAAATGGCGTCGGCTGATGCCTTTATACCCCAGCAGCTATGACGTCGGGTGAAGTGCGACATCAGCCGAGGCCAGACCCAGACTTCGGAATCCGGCCGACCGAAGGGCTGCCTGAGGCAGGACAACCCATTTGTTATGACTGCAGATGCATCCTTGAAGGACATCAGGTTTCTACATTAACAGGAGGCCTTATAGAAACTGTGATTAGTGTCACATGTTTTACTTCAGCCATACACTGTGAAGTTGCAGTCTTATGTTAGGGACATGGCCAAATAAATTATGGTTGGAGACAGAAGCAGAAGGGAATAAGAAGTTATGTACCTACCATAACGTTCCATGTTAGTTGTCTTCTCTCGCCTTCTTTCTTGCTTGATGGGTTCGGAGCCGATCCTCGGCTCCGACTCGGCACTTGCTTTAGCTCGAGAACTCCTTTTACCAGCTCGAGGCAGCCCCATATCCCATGATGCAAGGCAGTAAGTACCCAGATCTCGTTTGTTGACAAAGGGCAATAACACCAAGCAAAAAATACTTCCCAAAGGAAGAAGAAACTTACAGATGGAAAAAGGACCAGGTCTGAATGGTCCTTAGTATAATAGTTTCTTATACAAGGTCTGTCCAGGCCAGGGGGAAGGAGGAGGTTAAGAAAGAAGGCGAGAAGACAACTAACATGGAGCGTTATGGTAGGTACATAACTTCTTAATGTTAAGTTGTCAATCTCGCCTTCATTCTTGCTTGATGGGACCGCGTCCCTAGCACCTCTATCCTGGGTGGCTCAATGGAACAAACTCTTGAGGACTGTAGAGCCAAAACTGGCTCTGTCCCTGGAGGCCAAATCCAATTTGTAATGGGAAACAAAAGTGTGAGGAGTGGCCCAAGTGGCCGCCGCACAAATAGTGTCCAAAGGAAGTCTAGCTTGAAAGGCTGTATAAGTAGCTAAACTCCTAGTTGAATGTGCTTTAGGTTTTGAGCACAGCTGTTTTCCCCTGAGTGTATAAATTTCAGTGATGACCGAAGAAAGCCATCTGGATAAAGTCACTTTAGAAATAGGAAGGCCTTTTTTATTATTATCCGCATAGGAAACAAAAAGTTGATCAGATTTTCTAATTTTTTTTGTTCTATTCAAATATCTAAGTTGACGGTGGACGTCAAGATAATGTAGCTTTTGTTCAGCTCTATCTGAATAGTTAGGAAAAAATACAGGGAGATCAATGGATTGATTCAGATTGTTCTTTGAAGCGACTTTAGGTAAAAAGGATGGATTAGTTCTCAAAGATACTCTGTCTTTGTGAAAAATCAAATAGGGGGGTCGAACCGAAAGAGCATGAAGTTCAGACACCCTCCTGGCAGATGTAATAGCCACTAGGAATAAAGTTTTCCAAGAAAGATATTTCAGGGAACAAGAAACAGCTGGCTCGAAGGGGGGAAGAATCAAGGATGTCAGCACTAAATTTAGATCCCACTGAGGAGGAGGATTCCTGATTGGAGGCTTTAGTAGGAAAATTCCTTTCAAGAAGGCCCTGCAGAGCCTATGGGACATAATATTATGATCTGCTATCCCGACATGAAAATTAGAAATAGCAGCCAATTGAACTCTGACTGTGGAAGAAGAGGAGCCTGCATGAAAAATCTCTGCTAGGAAGTCCAAAACTGCCTGAACAGGGGCAGTAAAAGGATCAATATTTTGGGCCTTAGCCCAATAAGAGAAACGTTTCCATTTGCTTGTGTAAATCCTCCTGGTAGAGGATTTTAGTGAAGCTACTATGATGTCTCTAACTGGGTTAGAGATCAAAGGAAGCCTGGCTAAGGAAGGAAGTGGAGCAACCATGCTGTGAGGTTGAGAGAAGGGATTGACCGGTGCAGCTGACCGGATTGGTGAATCAGTAGATCTGGCACTGGGTCCAGATGCCACGGCTGCACCAAAAGGTGATGATGGAGGAACGGGAACTAAACTTGTCGAGGCCAGTAAGGGGCAATGAGAATCAATTTGGCTCTCAAAACGGTAGCTTTCTGGATCACCTGAGGGATCAGAGGAAATGGAGGGAAGGCATAAAGAAGTCCCTGGGGCCAATCCTGGGTCAGAGCGTCTCTGGGGGGATGGCCTAATAGAGGGAAGAGGCTGAAGAAGTCTGGACATTTGCCGTTTTGGGGAGTAGCAAAAAGATCGCAACATGGACGACCCCATTCCAGAAAAATCTCTTCCGCTATAGATTGCTTGAGAGACCACTCGTGAGGCATGAGGATAGCTCTGCTCAATCTGTCCGCTATGATGTTGGTTTTCCCAGGGATATGCGTTGCTACCAGAAACCGATGAGAGGAGATCGCCCATTGCCAAAGTCTGAGCGCTTCTCGACACAAGGGGTAGGACTTGGTTCCGCCCTGTTTGTTGATATACCACACTACAGACATGTTGTCTGTGTGGACTGCAATTGTCCCTACGGGAAGAAAGTCGTTGAGGGCTTGCAACGTTAAAAGCACTGCTCTCATCTCCAGGACATTTATGTGCAGATGGTACTCGAACGGTTGCCACGTCCCATGAACCATCCTGCCCTGATAATGACCCCCCCCACCCGATCAGGGAGGCATCCGTGGTGACAGTGGCTATCGGGGACGGGGGTACTAAGCACCTGCCTTGGTGAACCTGAGACGATGTGATCCACCAAGCAAGATGCTGTTTGCATGTCTGTCTCACCAGAATCTGGTGACGCATTGGGAGTTGCTGGTATGACCACTGTGTGAACAGCATCCACTGAAGGAGGCGCATGTAGAATCGAGCCAGGGGAAGAAGAGTAATGGCCGCAGCCATGAGACCTAATACCTTTAGAACCATTCTGGCCTGTACTTTCTTGCTGGCCAGAATGATCCTGACATGAGTCTGAATGTCTGAAACTCTTTGTTCTGTAAGGGTAGCTGACATCCGAACAGTGTTTAAGTTTGCGCCTATGAAGGTAATAGACTGGCAGGGCGATAAGGATGACTTTTGAAGTTGATTGAGATGCCCAAATGAGAACAAAGCTCTATTGTGTAATCCCTGGCTTGTATAAGCTGGTGCCTGGTGGTGGCTGACAGGAGCCAGTCGTCGAGATACGGAAACACCTGGAATCCTTGCCGTCTCAGGTGAGCCGTGCCCACTGCCATGCATTTGGTGAACACTCTGGGGGCTGTAGTGAGACCAAAGGGCAGGGCTCTGAACTGGAAGTGACTGGACCCCAGCCGGCGGAGAAATCTCCTGGAGCGTCTGTGAATTTTGATGTGATAGTACGCATCCTGAAGATCTATTGAGCACATCCAGTTGTCCTTCTGTAAGAAGGGCAGAATTGACTGAAGAGTGACCATTCGAATCTTGTCTTCCTGACAGACTTGTTGAGTCTGCTGAGATCCAATATTGGTCTCCAGTCTCCCGTCTTTTGGGGACCAAAAGAACCTTGAGTAGATTCCGGCTCTGAATGGTCTATTGTAACTGGCTGAATGGCTCTTTTTTGCAGTAGTTTTGCGATTTCTAACTCTGCAATCTCCCTTAGACCGGGTGGTACATCTGGAAGGGAACTTGAGGGAAGGGACTTTCCTCGAAAGGAATTATGTAACCCTTGGATATGATCGACTGTACCCATCTGTCTTGAGTGAGGGAAAGCCAGGCTTCTGGGTACAGTGATAATCTTCCCCCGACTGCCTCCCAGGAGGGACAGCCGGGCAACACCTCAGGGATGCTGAAAGGGCTTATCAGAGAGAGGCTCCCTGTTTCCCTGGTTCTTCGGACCCCCTCTGCCTCTAGAGCGGCGTCTGTTGTTGTTACCCCCTCTGCCTCTAGGGGTAAACTGACCACGTGAATCCGGCGTGACTCCTTGGGATTTACGGAACCACATCTTCCCACCCTTCTGTCCTTTGGGATAAAGCCTAGAAGGGGTGGAAAAACGGACTCCAACAGCAGAAAGAGTCTTGCCGTCCTGCTCACACCTGGTCAAGGTTTCCTTCACCTGAGGGCCAAACAAAGCTGACCCATCAAAGGGAGAATTTGTGAAGGACGCCTTAAAGGGATCCAAAAATCACATAGCCGCATCCAGGCTTGGCGTCTAAGAGCCACAGATGTGCCTGGGGCTCTACACGCTCGATTCGCAGCATAAGATATTAGCATGGAGGAGTTAGCAATGGAATAGAGGGTTCCTAGCTGCGAAGCAATCTTTTCTTGAGCCCCTGCAGCTGTAGGATCCTGAACTACTTCTCCCAGCTCCTTCAGGATATCTCTCTGGAGTCTGGTGAAGTGACAAAGATAATTCAGCGAGCGCATAGCAAAGGTCGCTGAGGAAAACATCCGCTTGCGTACCTATCCATGGTCCTAGAGTCCTTATTAGGGGATGGGCGGGCACGGAAGGATCTGCAAGTTCCTTTTGGTGGCGCAGCCACCACCATGGCATCAGCGGGGACACCCTTGGTAAGGAATTGTTTGTCACTAGGGGCAGTGATAAATTTAGAAGGCCTCCTAGGGACTGGCTCTACAGAGTCAGGAGCTGTCCACGCCTTCGTGCAATAACCTGCATAAGGGGTCGAAGGCGGAGACACCCAGGAGGTGGAGGGCCGAGATCCAAACGCCTCTAGGTATACTGACTCATCCTCAGAGGGATTGTTGGTGGGCCAGTTTCCCTCTGTTTCAGAAGTTCTAGGATGTCTGAGAAGGAGACATCCTCAGAGGGGATCTAGGGATCCCTCTGACTCATCAAAGTCAGTATCAGTGACAGACTCGGGGAGTCTACATGCTTCCTCTTACAAGTCCTCTTCCTAGGAGGATCTCCCGAAACATCAGGAGAATCCTCGGAAGAGGGAAATTCCCAATGGGGAAACCTGAGGCGGAGGATCTCTGGGTCCTGTAGCAAGAGAAGTGGCAGAGATGTCAACAGGTACTATAGAGGGAGGAGCTACGGAACAGACTGCTGACTGATACCAGTGGCCAGTACACTCTTCATCACCTCGAATGCTCCCCTCCCAGGCAGGTCCGAGAGAACCCGCTCCAAGAGCTAGGAACTCCAGGGACCACCGAAGGAAGTCTCCGAGGCAGATGTCGGAGCCGAGCTCACCAAGGCCGAGGCTCCAAGGGAAGAGCGGGCTCGGACAAGGGTCCGATGCCACTCACCCCTCGGAGGAGACCATGGAAGCCCGACCACGAATCCCTCTAAGGAAGAGGAGATAAGAGTAGAGGCTGAAGGAACAGAAGGGGGTATCCGTCCTCCAGCCGTAGCAGTAACCATGCCCGAAGACTCCAACTCCAAGCTCTGAGGTAGAGTTGAAGGAGGAACTGTAACGGGGTGTGGACCAACAGTCATCTGCTGAGACGGACTGTGTAACATTTGGGCCAGTACCTGTGACTTGAGTAATCTACTGACCACTCTCTCTAGGTCATGATCTGACAACCTGGATGACCTTGAAGATCGGCTCCGATGGCTCCGTTCCGATAGAAGAGGTGAAGCGGGCGAAAGTACCGGCCCCAAGGAAGGAGCCCCCGACCTCTTCCGGGAATGAGCCAGCGGAGCCGATACTATCGATCCTGTCGGCGCCGACTTCTCAGAGCCGACAGAGCGCCGATGTATCGGCTCCAGCGGAGCCGATACAGCCAAAGTAACGTGTCGGAGCCGATCGGAGCCGACACGATGCCTGTGCCACATGGGTGTCGGAACCGATCGGGCCGACATCAGTGGACAATACAGATTCGGCACCGATAGCCATCGGTGCCGAAAGCTTTGTCAAGCCAGAATCGGCTCCAGCGGAGCCGATCTCGACTCAATGCAGTCGGGCCGAGGCCGCAGGCTTAGATACAGAAGCCTGGGCCTTGGCAGGTTTTGTTGATTTTGGTGGAGCCGACTTAGCCGGAGAGCCCTCCGGCTTAAGAAGGCCCTTAAGAATCAACTTGTTACGTCTCTCCTGCAGGACTCTCTGGCTGAAGGAGTGACAAATAGCACAGGAGTCCTGCAGGTGAAGAGGGCCCAGACAATACAGGCAAGAAGTGTGACCGTCTGTCAGAGACATCTTCTGACAGCACGAGTCACACTTCTTAAAACCTGAGACCCTCTCCTTTGACATGGTGCCGAAAACACAACACACAGACACACCAGTCAAATTAAATTAAACAAAATACCAAGAGGTATTCTATAAAACACCAACACACACACCCTAACAGGGGGGGGATGGGATAGGGAATTGACTAAAAAAATTAAAAGAGACAGGGAATTTCTGTCAGAAAGGGATAGAAATAAATTTAAACTATCAAAAAATTAGTTATAGACTAAAAAGGGGCTTGAAAAATCACAAATGTGAACAACTTACCAGGAGCTGGTAAAAAGAAGACCTCCTAAGCGAAGCGGCAAACGAGATCTGGGTACTTACTGCCTTGCATCATGGGATATGGGGCTGCCTCGAGCTGGTAAAAGGAGTTCTCGAGCTAAAGCAAGTGCCGAGTCGGAGCCGAGGATCGGCTCCGAACCCATCAAGCAAGAATGAAGGCGAGATTGACAACTTAACATTTAGTTATTTAACACAGTAAAACAAAAAGACAAGGAGAAAGGTGCAACAAAGGATCTTTAATAAGCACCAGTCTAACACAAGAGGATAGGATAATGAGACAGCAGGTGAGTGAAAAACACTTAGTCATTCTGAAGACATTCTGGAGAGCTGCACTTCTACCATGACAAAGCAGCTAACTAGGTTAAAAAAAAAAAAAAAAAAAAAAAAAAAAAAAAAAGACTTGCACTGCCTGACTACAGCATCCTAAGGTTATTTTAACCATATAACTATGTGAGGTGTTTACTGCGGTGGTGGTGCTGCGGTAGCGTTGTCGCCTCATAGCAAGACGTTGTCCCGTTTGATTCTCAGCTAGAGCATCTTGTGTGTGGAGGCATACGTGAATGGGGCGTGCTTTCGTTGCAGGTTGTGCGTCAGGGCTGGTAACCCGGTACGTAAAAATCCACTACCAATCATTAGCAGACCGGAGTTCCACTGTGCCGAACCCTAACCGTGAAAAGCCGAAAGACACAAACTATGTGAGGTGTTTGCTATATTAAATGCGTAGGGCATTTACAATGTAGAACTTAATGATGGCAATAGGTAGTGCCTAGTTATTTCTGATGTTTACAGATACTTACATAAAAAGCCCTTGAGATGGTTTTTCTTTAATTTGTGCTTTGTCGTGCAACGCACAGAAGTAGTGATACGTTCTGTGACAGGTATTTACATCACAGCCAATGGTTGCTCCTGGACGATGACAAGAAGAACACATCTATAAACAAAAAAGTAAACTGCAATAATACATTTTCACAAAAATTTAAACAGCATTACAAGTTAGTAACTACATATTTAAAATCTGCTGCACACCAAGAAAAAGGAAGACTATCAAAGTCATAGAACACCTGCATTTAGATATTTCAGGACCGCTCTACTGAATTAAACAAAGCAGTGTTAAAAGTTAAGTCCAGCTGCAAGTACATTCATTAACAGTACATGCTGAAGGTAGAAAATCACTGGGAAAGTCAGACAGACGTCAATACTGCCAGACCTTTGTGGCAACTGGAGACAAGGGTGAAGCTGTAACCTCATATCTTGGGCATTACACACTGCCTAGAAAGACACATGGGTTTGGTTCTGATCCTCGGAACCAATTCAGCCGATACCACAGCTCGCAAAGACTAAAAAACTCTCAAGTTTAACCCTTACCCACAATGCTCTTCCAGTTACCTCAGATAAGAGTTTGCTGAAAAATGGAGAATGACCCCCCCCCCCAAAAAAAAAAACCTTCATAAAAAGCATATCTGGGACCATATGGCAATAACAGCAAGTGTTGTGTGCCCACTATCCGTTCCACCAAAATAACTTTGACAAGCAGAAGGTGGGAGGGGAGCAGAGGATAAATGAAAATGGACAACACAGATGGAATGTTATGGCTAGTGCATAACTGACATCAGATAAAGAAGTTTTCATTTTATCCTCTACATATGGGACAGAGTCTCCAGCTATCTTAGATCTTGGGTGGACTTGAGGAAGGATATTTCAGAGTGCCATTAGATCAAATGAAGCTCTTCCCCTGGACACCAGATCTCATTTATAATGAGTGATTAAGGTATATGGATTAGCCCTAGTTTCTGCCGCACAGATGCCATCCATTGAAGCTCCAGACTGAAAAAACTACTGAAGTAGCTACGGGTCCGATAGAATGTGCCTTCATAGGCTTAGACAATTTCATTTTTCTTATAGATAAATTAAATACATTTGGAGCCATCTGGCTAGCATCACATTGCTCACTGGTTGACCAAGTCTTGCAGAACAGAATGACACATAGTTGGTCAGATTTGAAGTTTTTAGTTCTGTGTAGATAGAAACAATTATGTGAACATTAACAAATGTTAGTAGTATTCGCCTTTGGTAACAACTGGGAAAAAGTATGAAGGTGGTCTGATTGATATTGGACTATGGCACTACTTTCAGCTGAATGGAAGGATTGGTTCTCAATGAAACCACCTGTGGAAAATCAGGTAAGGAGGTTTACACAATAAGACTTGTATTTTTGAAATTCTTCTGGCAGAAGTTATTGCCACTTTAAAAAAACAGATTTCCAGGAAAAAAAATTCAGGTCACATCCTGTTGAGGGTTCAAAAGGAGGCCCTTCCGCACCTCCACACTATCTTTTCCATACTCAACCCCTCTGCCTGCCCTGCTCTCGCCTCCCATGTTACTCTACTCTGTCAGCCTCTCAGGAGTGCTGATCAGCATCTTCTCTGTTTATAAACCCAAAAGGAATACTGGCAAACTACTTTACACAGTCTCACTAAACTGGAACAAACTCCCCTCTTCATATTAAATCCAATCTTTCCTTTCCCTGTTTTAAAAAGCAGCTTAAATGTCAACTACTAAAAGTACAGTTTTGTACCCACCATAAATGTAGATGTCCGATAGGTATGCATCTGCAGTCATCACATATGGGTTGTCCTGCCTCAGGCAGCCCTTCGGTCGGCCGGATTCCAAAGTATGGGTCCGGCGTTGGCTGTTGTCGCCCTTTCCCCAACATCACAGCGCCTGGGGTATAAAAGCGTCAGCCCACGCCATCTTCCTTAGTTTTTCTTGCCCCAGATGCCAGGTGCCCTCTAGGAAGGCTAAATTTGGAAAAATGCAATAAAAAATCCAAACATTTGCAAAAACAAATACACCATAATAGATCCCTCCAGCTAGCTAATAGAGAGGTAAGCACCCTAGGAATACCACAGAGGGGAAGGAGGGAGGGTAAACCTGACTGCAGATGCATACCTATCGGACATCTACATTTATGGTAGGTACAAAACTGTACTATGTCCTTCAAGGATGCATCTGCAGTCATCACATATGGGTAGAATACCATAGCCAATCTGGGGGTGGAGGTACTAGGAAAAGGATGGTGTAGCTAAGATACCTTGCAGGACAGCCGTAGCAAAGCCTGCTCTGGATCTGGAATATAAAGGTAAATTATAATGCGTGGCAAATGTATGCACGGAGCTCCATGTGGCAGCTTCTAAAATGTCTTTTGTAGCCACCCCTTTAAAAAAGGCTGTGGAGGTGGCTGTGGCTCTCGTAGAATGAGGTCTAATGTTAGCTGGTACAGTCTTTCCATGAAATGATTAACAAAAGCGGACGCAATTTCCTATCCATTTTGAAATTGTCTGTTTGGAAATTGCTTTTCTTTGAGTACCAGCAGCATATGCTACCAGCAGCTGGTCAATTTTTCTGAAACCTTTAGTTCTGTCCAAGTAGTAGCGCAACTGTCTGTGAATGTCCAGGGTGTGCAGCAGTTTCTCCTCTTTGTTTTGTGGATTTGGGAAGAAGGTAAACAAGTGAATGGCTTGATTCAATGAAACCCTGGATACCACCTTTGGCATAAAAGTAGGATTAGTTCTTAATGAAACTCTGTCCTGGTGAAAAATAATAAATGGCTGAACTGCCATCAGGGCCGGCAATTCCGAAACCCTTCTTGCTAAGGTTATTGCCAGAAGGAAAGCAGTCTTCCATGAAAGGTACTATAGATCTGCAGATGCTGCTGGTTCAAATGGAGGCAGTGTTAGTTTTTCCAACACGTAGTTAAGGTCCCAAGCAGGTAGAGGTGGTTTCCTAGGAGGTTTGATGTTTTTGATTCCTCTTAGAAACTGTCTTAGGAGAAGATGAGAAAAGACAGGTGGATCAGTATTGTACTCTGCTGAAATTGCTGAAGCATGAATCTTAATAGAAGAGTAAGACAGCCCATTGGGGAACATTTCTGCCAAATATTCCAGGATATGTGCCATGTTCATCATTGTCGCATCTAGGCCTTTTGTGGTGTTCCAGATGAGAAATCTTTTCCATTTTGCTGAATATGCCTTCCTTGTGGAAGGGCGGCGAGCTTCCATAATAATATTCTTCACTCTCTGGGATAGCTTATCCTGAGGAGTCGTCAAGGTATTCTCCACGCTGTTAGTTGCAATGTTTTCAGGTTGGAATGTAGAGTTTTGTATCTGTGCTGTGTCAGTAGAAGTGGCCATAGAGGTAGGGGCCATGGTTTCGTACGTGACATGCTCCTTAGCAGTGGGTAGCAGTGCTGTCTTGGCCAGTCCGGAGCTATCAGAATCACTTTTGGCTGCTCTGTCCTGATCTTCAGTAACACCTTGGTCATTAATGGAATAGGGGGAAATGCATACACTGTCAGATTTCTCCAGCTGAAAGAGAGGGTGTCCACTTTCCACGCTTGTGGGGGGTATGTCCTTGAGCAGAATTTCTTCAGTTGATTGTGGGGGGGATGCAAATAGATCTATGTCTGGGCTCCCCCAAGATTGTGTTATCTGTTGGAAAATGTCTGGTTGCAGCATCCATTCATGTGCATCCATGATATTTCTGTTTAAGCTGTCCGCCAGTGTATTGTCCTTCCCTGGCACAAACTGAGCTTGTAGCTGTATATTGAGTTTCAAGGAAAGATCCCATAGATTTATTGCCAGTCTGCAAAGAGGGTAAAAATGGGTACCTCCTTGCTTGTTTATGTACCACATAACTGTGGTGTTGTCTGTCAGTAGATGACCTTGATGTAGAAAGAGTTTGAAGGCCTCGATTGCATGTATCACTGCTAGCATTTCTTTTTGATTTATGTGCATGCGTAGCTACTTTCGTGACCACTGTCCTTGGATACCTCTGCCCTCCATGTGTGATCCCCAACCTAGGTCTGAAGCATCTGTTGTAATAGTTTGGGAGGTTTTTGGCTTTGTGAAGGGCAACCCTCTGTTGGACTGGCTGGCCTGAGCCCACCACAGAAATTCCTTGTGAAGGCATGGAATGAGTGGGATTAAAGTTTCCAAAGTGTGACTGTGCTGAGTCCATGAACTCCTTAGGTACCACTGTAGCTTTCTCATATGTAGCCTTGCTTGTGGAATCAAAAGAATACAGGATGCCATGTAACCCAGGGCCTGCAGGATTTTCCTTGCAGTAGCTGAGTTTGTCTTGTCAGATTCTTGAAGTAATCCGGTAGTTGACTGTTTTACTTCTGTGAGACAAGCCATTTGGGTGGTTGTATCTAGATCCGCACCCAGAAAGGTTATTCTTTGGGATGGAACAAGTCTTGATTTGTGCATGTTGACTGTATATCCCAAGGCCTGTAGAAGATTGATGGCATAATTTAAGTCCTTTATCAAAGTTTGTTGGTTGTCCGCTTGTATAAGGCAGTCGTCCAGATATGGGTAGATTTGAATCCCCTGGAGTCTGCAGTGTGCTATTACTGATGCCAGGCATTTCGTGAATACTCTGGGCGCAGTAGATAAGCCAAAGGGCAATGCTGAGAATTGATAATGCTCTGACCCAGCAAGAAATCGGGGGTATCTTCTGCAACTTTGTCTGACAGGGACATGCAGGTATGCCTCCTTGAGGTCTAGAGTAACCAGCCAAGACCCCTTGCCCAGCATGGGAAGGAGTTGCTGTAGAGTCAGCATTTTGAATTTTGGCACAATGAGATAAGTATTCAGTACGGACAAGTCGAGAATTGGTCTCCATTGATGCTCTTTTCTTGGAACAAGGAATAGCCTGGAGTAAAATCCTTGGCCTTGTTCTGAAATAGGAACTTTATCTATGGCTTTCATTTGTAGTAAGTTTGAGATTTCAAAGCCTCTGCCCTTTGATTTGGTGGCAGACCTGGCATGCCTTTTCTTTTTGGCAATGTGTGGAAATGGAACCTGTATCCGTTGTCTATTTGGAGTGTCCATTTGTCTCTTGTAATGTTGTGCCAATTTCTTGAGAATAAAGAAAGCTTTCCGCCCAAAGGTGCTTCTAATTGAGCCCTGGTTGGCGGAGTCAAAGCAAAGTCATTGAGTTTGTCCTTGTGCAGCAGTTGCAGGTCCTGAACTGCCTGTCTGGATTGGAGGTTGCCATTGACGGCCTCTTTAGGAGCCCCCTAGCTTGCCCTCTACCTCTGGCACGCCTGTTCCTGCCCCTTTGAAATCTTTGTGTCCGGAAAGGACCAATTCTTGGAAGGCCAGTTTCTGCTGAATCTAGGCGGTTGGACTTGAAGAAAATCCTTAACTGTTTGTACAGATTTTGCCTTTTCCTCAAATTTCTTTAGGACGTCTTGAGCAGTGGAACCAAATAACTTTTGCTTTTCCAGTGGAGCATCCAAAAGCTTTGCTTTAACATGATCTGGCAGTGATTGTTCCTTCAGCCAAGCATGCCTGCGTATGACAACACCTGTCATTGCTGACCTACATGAAGCTTCCAATGCATCATAACCACACTGCAAGAAGTGGTTGCTAACCTGCTGGGAGTTATGTACCAGATCCTGAAGGGATTTATGGTCAAGGGGTTCAGAAGACAATTTCTTATGCATTTCTTCTAACAAATACTCTTGATACTGTATCATGTGAAACTGACAAGTTAATGCCCTCATAGCAAGAGTGGCAGAAGAATACACTTTTTTACCCCATCTCTCTAATGCCCTGGACTCCTTTGCAGAGGGGAGTTGGTTCTTAGTAGTAACAGCTGCAACCCCTTTAGGGCCCTGTGAAATAGTTTCAGGGTCAACAGAGTGGGCCTTAAAGAAAATTGTGTGTGTCCGGGACCCTGTAATACCTATCGGGCTTAAAGTACAGTTTTGTACCTACCATAAATGTAGATGTCAGATAGGAATGCATCTGCAGTCCTTACAAATGGGTAGTCCTGTCGTCAGGCAGCCCTTCGGTCGGCCGGATTCCAAAGTCTGGGTCTGGCTTCGGCTGGTGTCGCACTTCACCCGACGTCATAGCTGCAGTTTTTTGGGTATAAAGGCATCAGCCGACGCCATCTTCCTCAGTGTTTCTTGCCCCAGATGCCAAGTGCCCTCTTGGATGGCTAAATTTGGATAAATGCCAATGTTTCCAAATAGTAGAGAGCAAACACATAAAATAAGCATGTATGTACATATATACAAACAAATACACCATAATAGATCCCCCCCAAGCTAGCTGAAGGATGGCAAATACCCTAGGAATACCACAGAGGGGAAAGGTGGGTGGGTAATCCTGACTGCAGATGCATTCCTATCGGACATCTACATTTATGGTAGGTACAAAACTGTACTATGTCCTTCAAGGATGCATCTGCAGTCCTTACAAATGGGTAGAATACCATAGCTAAACTAGGGGAGGAGGAAAAAAGTAGAGATTATGGTGTAGTTAGGATTCCTTGCAAAACAGCAGTGGCAAAACCTGCTCGGGATCTAGAGTATAAAGGTAAATTGTAATGCTTGGCAAATGTATGCACGGAGGTCCAAGTAGCAGCCTCTATAATGTCCTTGGTAGCCACTCCTCGTAAGAAAGCTGTGGTAGTGGCTGTAGCCCTTGTGGAGTGAGGCCTGATGTTCTCTGGAGTTTTCTTTCCATGGTAGGAGTAACAAAATCTAATGCAATTTCCTATCCATTTGGAGATTGTCTGTTTTGAAATTGGTTTTCCTTCCTTTCCTGTTGCATATGCTACCAGAAGCTGGTCAGTTTTTCTATTGGACTTGGTCCTGTCCAGGTAGTAGCGTAATTGTCTATGTACATCCAAGGTATGCAACAGTCTTTCTCCCTGTTCTGTGGGTTGGGGAAGAATGTAGGTAGGTGGATAGCCTGATTTAAAGACACTCTGGATACCACCTTAGGCATAAATGTAGGATTTGTTCTCATGGACACTATCTTGATGGAA
This sequence comes from Protopterus annectens, assembly GCF_019279795.1. Taxonomy (NCBI): domain Eukaryota; kingdom Metazoa; phylum Chordata; order Ceratodontiformes; family Protopteridae; genus Protopterus; species Protopterus annectens. Next base: position 718,474,317 of record NC_056749.1, read on the forward strand.
GATCAGGAAGGGTTGCACTGCCATTAATGCCTGTAGTTCAGAGACCCTTCTTGCTGAGGTGATTGCCAGCAGGAAAGCAGTCTTCCAGGATAAGTATTGTAATTCTGCTGTTGCTGCTGGTTCGAAAGGGGGAAGTGTCAATTTTTCTAGCACAAAGTTCAAGTCCCATGCTGGCAATGGTGGTTTCCTGGGAAGTTTAACATTTTTAATTCCTCTCAGAAACTGTCTGAGCAGAGGGTGAGAGAAGACAGGAGGATTCAAGCTGTATTCTGCTGAAATAGCTGATGCATGTATCTTGATGGAAGAATAGGACAGGCCTGCATGGAAGAGCTCTGCCAAGTACTCCAGGATGTTGGCTATGTTTACCAGTGCCACATCTTCTCCTTTTGCAGTACTCCAAATGAGATATCTTTTCCATTTTGCTGCATAATTCTTTCTTGTTGAAGGTCTACGAGCCTCAAGGATTATGTCTTTAACCCTTTGGGATAAATTTGGGTTAATTGTTCTTATGTAATGTTCCAGGCAGTTAGCTGCAGAGTTTTCAGGTTTGGATGCAGGATGTTGTAGTTGTTCTGTGTTAACAGCAATGTGATCAGGGGCAGTGCCCATATTTGTTCCCGAGACATGCTCCTCAGCAATGGGTACCAATGTTGTCTTGGCCAGTCTGGAGCTATCAGAATGATCCTTGGACGTTCCTCTTTGATCTTCAAAAGCACCTTGTGCATCAAAGGAAGTGGTGGGAACGCATAAGCTGTCAGGTTTTTCCAACTGAAAGATAGGGAGTCCACCTTCCAAGCAAGTGGGTGGTACGTCCTTGTGCAGAATTTCTTTAGCTGGTGATTGAGTGGGGATGCAAATAAGTCTATTTGTGGTAATCCCCATTCTCTTGTGATGGCTTTGAAGATGTCTGGATGCAGCATCCATTCGTGGGCATCTGTGGTAGTTCTGCTTAATATGTCTGCTAGAATGTTTTCTTTTCCAGGTACAAAAATTGCTTGTAACTGAATGTTGTAGCTCAGAGCCACATCCCATAGGTCCAGTGCCAGCCGGCATAGAGGATATGAATGTGTGCCTCCCTGTTTGTTGATGTACCACATAACCGTGGTGTTGTCTGTCCTTATCATCAACTGACCTTCTTGGAGAAATGGTCTGAATGACTGGATTACCAATTTTACTGCCAGCATTTCCTTTAGATTTATGTGCAGGCGCAGCTGGTCTTGAGTCCATAAACCTTGTATGCACTTGTCCAGCATGTGTGCCCCCCAACCGAGGTCTGAGGCATCTGTCGTGATGGTTTGGCTTGGTTGACTGTTGCAGAAGGGCAATCCTTTGTTTGATTGACAGGCCTGAGCCCACCATAGGAACTCTTGTTTCAGGGATGGGATTATTGGAATTTTGGTTTCTAGGCTGTGCTTGTGTTGGGACCACAAATTCTTTAGGTACCACTGTAGCTTTCTCATATGCAGTCTGGCATGAGGGACCAGAATTATGCAGGATGCCATGAAGCCTAGGGATTGCAGCACTTTTCTTGCAGTTAGATGGTTCTGCTTTATTAATGCCAAGAAGTAGAGAGGTAGTTGCTCTTTCTTTTCTGCAGTTAGGAATGCCATTTGTTTTGATGTGTCCAGCTCTGCACCCAGAAAAGTTATTCTTTGGGATGGAGTCAGCCTTGACTTTTTTATATTGACTGTATATCCCAGGGCTTGCAGTAGGTAAATGACTCTTTGTAAGTCTTCTGTTAGCTTGCTTTTGTTGTCCGCTTGAATCAGGCAGTCGTCCAGGTAGGGATAAATTTGGATCCCCTGAAGTCTGCAATGAGCAATTACTGATGCCAGGCATTTCGTGAACACTCTGGGCGCAGTAGATAAGCCAAAGGGCAATGCTGAGAATTGATAATGCTCTGATCCTGCAAGAAATCTGAAGCATCTTCTGCAAATTGGTCGTATGGGGACGTGCAGGTATGCCTCCTTGAGATCTAGAGTTACCAGCCAAGACTCCTTGCCCAGCATGGGAAGAAGCTGCTGTAGGGTCAGCATTTTGAATTTTGGAACAATGAGGAATGTGTTTAAAGCGGACAGGTCGAGAATAGGCCTCCATTTGCTCTCTTTTCTTGGTACCAGGAAGAGTCTGGAGTAAAATCCCTTTCCTTGTTCCATAGATGGTACCTTTTCCACAGCTCTCATTCTTAATAATTGAGATATTTGCTTTAGAGCTTCTGCCCTTTGAGTAGGTGGTAGGTTTGGCATTCCTCTTTTTCCTGGTAGAGTATGGAAATGGAACCTGTAACCTTAGTCTATAGTTTGCAAAATCCATTTTACCCTTGTGATGCAATGCCAGTTCTTTGAAAATAAGGTTAGCTTTCCGCCTAAGGGTGCTTCCAGTTGTTCCCTGGTAGGCGGTGCCACATCCAAGTCACTGTGATTGTGTTGTTGTAGTGGTGGTGGCTGCGTCCGTGCCTCGCTGGTTGTTACCTTGCCACTGGCGTCCCCTGTAGGCACCCCTGGATTGGTTTCTGCCTCTTGAATGCCTATTCCTGCCTCTCTGTGTCTTAGAGGAGTCCGGAAAGGACCAATTTTTGGAAGGCCAGTTCCTGCTAAACCTTGGAGGTTGAACCTGTAAGAAATCTTTCACTGTTTGTACAGATTTCGCCTTCTCTTCCATCTTCTTTAGTACCTGCTGTGCAGGGGAACCAAATAAATTGACTTTGTCCAAAAGCTTAGATTTGACATGGTCTGGTAATGCCTGCTCTTTCAACCATGCATGTCTCCTGATAACTGTGCCAGTCATGGCTGATCTAAAGGAAGCCTCCAGTGCATCATAGCCACATTTTAAAGAATGGTTACTAACCTGCTGTATGTTATGTACCATTTCCTGAACATATTTTTTATCTAAAGATTCTTCAGAGGACAGCTTTTTAGTTAACTGGTCAAGCATAAACTCTTGATATTGAATCATATGAAATTGGCAGTTCAAAGCTCTAGCTGACAAAGTAGCAGAAGTGTAAACTTTTTTACCCCATCTCTCTAAGGATCTGGATTCCCTTTCAGAGGGGAGGGGTTTTAGTAGATGAAGTTGCTACAGCTTTAGGGCCCTGGGAGATAGTCTCTGGATCTGCAAAAGGAGCCTTGTATAAATGGTGATGAGTGTCCGGGACCCTGTAGAACCTATCGGGCTTAACAGGGGCCGGAGGTAATGAATCAGGAGCAGTGCAAGCATCATTAAATGCATCATCTACAACAGAAAGAACTGGAGGTATAGCTAAAGGCCTATGCTGTGGCAAATGTAGAAAGGTTCTAAGACTTTTTCTGGAGTCTGAGAAATCTTGGCCCTGCCACTGAAATTGTTCCCTCATAGCATGCAAGGAAAATTCCTCAGGTGGAGAGGCTGAAGGAATGGACTCTTCAGCATCAGAGTCTTCGTAAGGGGAATAAGGAGCCTCAGGAGGGTCTGTATGTTCTGAGTCATCAGAGGAGTCATCTGTGGATACTGGCTCAGGGGGCTCTGCTCTAGGCCTCTTCTCTGGAGGTGGATGAGAGGCCCTGTCTGGATGAGGCTGGGATCTACGAATTAAAGAAATGAGATCCTCAGCCAAAGAAAGCATATGGGAACTGGTGCTGGGCCTGTGAGAGGGGGGTTTAACAGGCACCGTTTTTGAAGCTTTGGCTGCTTTAGCCCTGGCAAAGGCCTTAATAGACATGGCTGCAGGAGGCCTAGCAGCTCCACGTGCAGGGGTTGAAATATCCAAGGGAATAGTGCCTGATAATTCCTGAGAAACCGCAACAGAAGGTTGGATTTCAGAAGCCGATTCCACCAGGCTAGAAGAGGCCTCGGTAGAAGGCATGTTTTCGGCAGGGGGAAGAACCGCTTGCTCGGTTTCAGCCGAAACAGAGACACTCGTGGTTGGCTTAACCGCGGTTTCGGCCGAAACCGCGGACCACGAGTGTCGGTCCTTTTCCCTGCATTTTTTGGTAATTTGTGAAGTCGGAGGGTCCGACGGCATGATATAAACAAAATCAGAGCCGAAAAACTGTTCTGCAAATTCTGACCGACGTCTAAGCGTCCGTCGGTTAAAAGAAGCACAGGCTAGACAAGCTGCTACGTCGTGGTCTGGGCCTAATCAAGGTAAGCAGTAAGAGTGGAAATCTTTATGAGGTATTTGTTTCCCACAAGTTAAACAGTTATTCACTTTTTCTGACATCGGCTGAGGCAAGAAAGAGTCCCCAACGGGGTACTTAGCTTTTTAGAAGTCTTCGAAGTAGTATTCGGTAGTAATCTCTGGTTCTGACCGACCGGCACTTGCGAACAGCTTCTGCTTCGGGCGCCACGCGGCAAGAAAGACTGAGGAAGATGGCGTCGGCTGATGCCTTTATACCCGAAAAACTGCAGCTATGACGTCGGGTGAAGTGCAACACCAGCCAAAGCCAGACCTAGTCTTTGGAATCCGGCCGACCGAAGGGCTGCCTGACGACAGGACTACCCCATTTGTAAGGACTGCAGATGCATCCTTGAAGGACATCAGGGGCCGGAGGCAGAGTGTCAGGGGTCATACTAGAGTCAGAATATACATCAATCACAACTAAAACAGGAGGAATAGCCAAAGGTCTATGCTGAGGTAAATGAAGAAAAGTTCTTAGTCTTTTCCTGGAATCAGAATATTCCTGGCCCTGCCATTTGAAATGCTCTCTCATAGTATGAAGGGTCTCCTCAAAGGAAAGCTCTTCAGGAGGGGAGGCAGAGGAAATAGATTCCTCTGCATCCGAAACCTCGTAGGCCGAATAAGCCTCCTCCTGGTAGTCTGAGTGATCCGAGCCAACAGAGGCCTCCTCTGAGGAAAGGGGATCAGGGGGATCCATCCTGGGCCTTTTGTCTAGAGGGGGTTGGGAGCCCCTGTCCGGATGAGGCTGAGAGCCCCTAATTAAGGAGATAAGGTCCTCTGCTAAAGTTAGAATCTGTGAACTAGAAGAAGGTCTCCGAGGAATAACTCTGGGAGGCATGGCTTTAGTGTGTTTTGCAGCTTTAGCCCTGGTGAAGGCCTTAATAGACATGGATGCAGGAGGCCTGGCTGCACCACGTGCTGGTGTAGCTTTGTCTAAAGGTATGGTGTCGGAAGATTCCAATACACCAGTTTCGGAAGGCAATTCTGTAACCGACTCAGTAGGAGCCTCCGGGGCCGAGGCTGTCGGTTGTATTATTTCAGGGTTCGGAAGTTCCAAGGACTCTGTATCAGCCGAGACTGAGACACTCGCGGTAGGCCTAGCCGCGGTTTCAGCCGAAACGGCGGCCCGCGTGTGTCGGTCCTTATATTTCCGTTTCTTAATTAAATGTGATGTTGGGGTTTCCGACGGCATTTTGTAAGCAAAACTATCCCCAAAAAACTCCTCTGCAAACTCCAACCGACATCTAAGAGTGCGTCGGTTGAAGGAAGCGCAGGCTGAACAGGCCGAGACGTCGTGGTCTGTGCCTAAGCAGGGAAGACAATAAGAGTGGAAATCCTTATGAGGTATTTGTTTCCCCACAAGATAAACAATTAACTTTTTCTGACATCGGCTGAGGCAAGAAAGAGTCCCCAACGGGGTACTTAGCTTTTGAAGTCTTCGGATAGCGAATTTACAGGAGCTGGCCGACCGGCACTTGCGAACTGCTTCTGCTTCGGGCACCACGCGGCAAGAAAGACAGAGGAAGATGGCGTCGGCTGACGCTTTTATACCCCAGGCGCTGTGACGTCGGGGAAAGACCGACAACAGCCAATGCCGGACCCAGACTTTGGAATCCGGCCGACCGAAGGGCTGCCTGAGGCAGGACAACGCATATGAGATGACTGCAGATGCATCCTTGAAGGACATCTTGAAATTATGCCGTTGCCTTGATGGCAAGTAGTCAGTCTGTCCTACTGTATAACCCGTTACATCTAACTTTTTCTGTTACTTCTGCTTAAACTAACCTCCTAAACCCTCAGCTCTAGTACAGCCCACTCCTCTCTCCCACCTCTCACTCTCCACACTTTTCCCCTCAGTTCCTATCAATGTCTGTACATTTTCCTTCTTTTGAATAATCTGTTTTTACTCTTATATGCAGCTAATTTAGACTACTGCTATCAGTGCAACCGTTAATGCAGATAATGCTTTTTCCACTTTATAATTTAGTATTTGCATTATTTTTAATAGTTTTTGTCCTGTATGTTTATTTTGGCTTATGTTTGCTGGGCTCTCTCCCCTTGGGTCTCCACAGAAAATGGGTTGCTTACTATCAATGCAAATTAACATTTTCTTCTTTCCAATTATTTTGTATTGTGATGTAATATTTGTATATTGTCACTATTTTTACTCATGTTTGCTGGGTCTATTCCCCTCGGGTCTCCACTGAAAAAGGGTTCGTTTGCAAACTCAGTTGGACTAATCCGATTAATAAACGTGAAATAAAATAAAAATTTTGATGACAGACTGAAGTGCCAGCATTAAAAGGTGAAGCTAAAAATGCTAGTATCTTATCGACGGGTGCTGAAAAAGTATCAATGTTATGTGCCTAAAAAGTAAATCTCTTCCATTTATTAGTATGTAGTTCATGGGTAGCCGACTTATTCAAGGCTAAGATAATATGACGTACCATGAAAGACAGTAACGAAACCTTGCCCATTAAGTGAAAAAACAAAGCCAAGTCAACTTTAGGTTCATGATGCTGGGATGGATTAATTCCTCTGGATGGGACAAAAGATCTGGATCCGGGTCCAGAACCCCAATGCTGTTTAATCATAAGGCCAAAGAAAGGGGAACCACATCTGTCGAGGCCAATAAGGTGCAATGAGAATTACTTTACTCAAGTCGGATTGCTTTTTGTAGGAATTTCAGGATAAGCGTAATTGGGGTAAAGGCATACAGAAGTCCAGAAGGTAAAGTTTGTAGAAGAGCATCTCTCGTGGACTCCCCGGGGGAAAGGGGGAAATCGGGGAAAAGTGGCTGCTGCACTTGTTTAAGGGGCAGGCAAATAGGACATAGCAAGGCTGACCCCACTGATGGAAAATCCTTTCCATCACCTTCACATTGAGAGACCACTAGAGGTAGGGGAATACACCAGGATAGTTTTGCTTGCTATCGCACTGGAACTCTCCAGAATATGCACTGCTATCAGAAAGCAGCTGGAAGAGACTGCCCACTGCCACACTGAGGTTTTTGACAAAGGGGTTAGGATTTGGTTCCTCCCTGTATACTGATATACCAAACTATTGACGTGTTTGAATCGCAATTGTTCAAGGAAGAGCCATCTGAAATGCTTGCAATGCTAAAAGCATTGCCCCTAGCTCCAGTACAGTGACATGCAAATAGTCCTCTGTAGGGGACAAAACGCCTTGGACAAACTTGCCCAAACAATGGTCCCCCACACCAACTGGGAGGTGTCCATGGTCATTATGGCTTGGGATTGAGGTAGGACAAAAGAAAAGCCTAGAAGAATATCTTCAGACTGCATCCACAAAGCTAAATCTTTTCTGCCAACATTGGTGATCAACATCAAGTCCAACATGAGTTGGCTTAACAATCATTGTGATGGCTAGCAACCACTGTAGTATCCTCATGTGGTATCATGCTATAGAAGAGGAGACAGCAACTGACACCGGACCCAAGACTTTGTTATTCAGGCCGACTGAGGGCAACCTGCCAGCAGATTAAAATGTAATGACTGCAACAGTGAAACACGAAGAACATCTGGGGTTATGGCTGCAGCCATACAGCCCAGTGATTGAAGGACTAGAGGAACAGTTACTTAACCTTGCTGATTAGCTTCTGTACCTGGACTCTGTAGCCTTACTGGAGGAAGGGAAGCTATTGAAGTCTGAATATTTAGAAGGGCTCCTAGGAACTCTAAATTTTGAGTTGGGGGTCAATTTCGAGTTTTCATAAATTAAATTAGAGTTATTCCCAGTTAACAGCGAAGGTGAAGTACATGGTCTCTTATTTCTACCAAATTATGCCTGGTCAGAGCGGTTATGAGCCAATGGTCTAGATACGGAAAAACTCAATTCCTGCAGTCTCAAGTGAGCTGCTACTACTGCCATACATTTGAACACCCTGGGGGCTATGGTGAGGCCAAAATGCAGAACTTTGAACTGATGGTGACTGGCTCCCAGCTGGAAGCTTAGCAGCCTTCTGGATAATTTGCCCATTTTAATATGTTAATACGCATCCCGACGATCTATTAAGCACTTCGTCTTCTTTCCCCAAAACAGAATGGACTGTACTGTGACCATCCAGAACTTGGTTTGCCAAATTAATTTGGTTAGTATACCTGGATCCAAGTCTTTTTTGGCATTAAAAAAGATCTTGATTAAACTCCGGACTTTCTCTGGTCTGGTGGTACTTCTTGGATGACTTTTACTAGCAATTTGTAGATTTCTAAATCTGCTTTTTCCCTCCAATCGGGTGGAACATCTGCGATTTTTATGAATACAGGGCGGAAGAAGAGAAGGGAATTATGTAGCCTTTAGCTATTTTCCTCTGCACCCAGATATATGATGTTATTTTGTAACCAGGTGTTTTGGTACAGGGGGAAGTGTTCCTTGACTGCCTCCAGAGGACGACGAGGGTATCAGACCTCCCCTCAGGAGTGCTGATAAAGTTCTCCAGAAAAAGAATCCCTGAAAACTCTGGTTCTGTAGCCCACCTCTGTTGCGCAGACAGCATCTTCCCTTAATGTTCCCCCCTCTGCTCCTAAAGAACTGCCCACATGTGCATCCTGAAAAGGCCCTAGGGACCGTTTGAACCACATTTTTCCACTGCTTCTCTGATTTCAAGAGAACGCTCATTGAGAAGTGGAAAAATGTATGCCCACAGCAGAAAAAGTCTTGTCATCCCTCTTACGCCTGGATAAGGATTCTGTAACTTTTGGGCAGAACAGCAATAATTTGTTAAAGGGTGCAGTCACGAATGAAGACTTACATGGCTCTGCAAACTCGTGTAGCTTT
>NC_056749.1:718488769-718744102 GCF_019279795.1 Protopterus annectens
TCCACACACCAAAGTAACCAATGTTCCAAACCAGTGTTAAAAATAGCTCCACATACTAGCCAAATTAAACTGCCATAAAATAAGGTTTTAATAGTAAATTTAAACTATATTTTCTTATCAGACCGTAAATTCTCCGGATGAAATAACTTCAGGAGTGCTAAATTTGTGATCAGATGCTAAAACACACAGAGCAGAGTTAAACATTGTAAATGTATAAATGCTGAAAAATCCAAGTTTCGCAATACTGCCCTGTCAAAAGGTGAAAAAGTAGATTAATGAAGTACAGTTATGTAAGTTGAACAAATAGATGTTAGAATGAACTGCTGCAGTAACCTCAGCCACATGGTGGGTTATATCCAGTCAAGAATATTAACATCCGACCAGCTTCCAAAGCTTCAGGGCATCTTCCATGCACCCAAACTGTCAAGCAGCCCCAGTAGAGCAGACTAAGACAAGTCTGGATGTGAAGCCCATCAGAGCTGTCCTGCCAGCAGAGGAGACTGAGACGCAAAAGGACAACAAGTAAGAACAAAATATAAAACATCCACATGCTAGCATAAAAAAAAGGGGGATGGAGTTAGGGAGCAGCTACTGCAGCAGTTATCATTCAAACATCTATTGTTATGGTAAGTTTAACTTGCACTATTGTACTATGTTTATCATACTGACCATTGTTGCAGTAGCCTTAACTATATGGCATCAACTAGAAAACTTTTTCATTTGCCAATATACGATTTTCTAGTAGTAGGCTTTCTTGCCTCACTCAATACCTGCAGTATATGGAGGTAAATCAAACACCCTTGCTCTTGTGGGAGTAACTCCAGTCTGAGGAAGCTTCTGTTAACTGCCCCTGGCCATTTCCAAAAAGAATTAGAAGTTATGTACTTACTATATGGCATCTGTATTGTCCATTTTCATTCTTCCTCACAACTGGGTTATGGATCCGACCCTCTGTTCTGACTTTGCTGCATTTTTTAAGCCTGGATCTCCTACAAATCCAATAGGTCCTTTAGGAGTCAACAGGTTGGGGGATGGCTGAAAGGAAAGGTGAGGAAGAATAAAAATGGACACAGATGCCAAGTTATTTAAAGTACACAGCTTCTAAAATCGGATGCCCTTTTCATTCTTCCTCACTATTGGTTCAGAGTCCCCAGCTACATTACTCTCGGGTGGCCTCAAGGAATGATATGCCAGAGCACTGTTAAACCAAAAGAAGCTCTACTTCTGGAGATTATGTCCAATTTATAATGTCTCACAAAGGTACGAGTCTTTGACCAAGTGGCTGCAGCACAAACAGACCTCAGACCCATAGATCTAGTAGAATGGGCTATAGGAGGGCAAGGCAAGTTCGGATCCATTTTTTGAATAAAATTAGTGAAATACAGTCAGTAATCCATTTACTCAACATAACTTTGGAGATCGCTTGACCTCAGACTGTCAACATTTTGTTCTACATAGGCAGAACCGCAGTTGTCTTATCAAGCAGATGCAAAATATATTCACCCTTGTTAGAAAATTTAGGAAAGATGACTGGCAACTGTATAGACGGGTTTATATTAGTCTCTGTGGCTACCTTAGGCATAAAGGCTGGATTGGCACAGAAATACATCTTTACGAAAAGTGATGCAAGGCAGTTTCGATGAGAAGGCTTGAAGTTCGGAAATTCTTGCTGATGTAACAGCTACCAAAAAGATAATTTTCCAGTAAAGGAATTTCATTTCAATTATTCGCTAGCTGAAAGGGTTTTTGACTTGGTCCTTGAATAACAGATTCCACTGTGGAATAAGATCTTTTTATCAGGAATCCAAGCAGATAAATCCCTTTCATGAAAGCCTTGCATAATTTAGACACAGCAAGGGAGCCAGAAACATCCCCAGTATGTGAAATGGCTGCAAGCTGGCGTTTTACAGTGGAAAAAGTACAGTTTTGTACCTACCATAAATGTAGATGTCCGATAGATATGCAACTGCAGTCATAACATATGGGTTGTCCTGCCTCAGGCAGCCCTCGGTCGGCCGGATTCCAAAGTCTGGGTCCGACGTCGGCTGATGTCGCATTTCTCTCCGACGTCAGAGCGGCTGGAGTATATAAGCATCAGCCGACGCCATCTTCTTCAGTGTTTCTTGCCCCAGATGCCAGATGCCCTCCAATGAAGGCTGTAATCAAATTGGAAGACAAAAATAGGTTTCCAGACGATAAATAAGCAATAAACAGATACACCACAACAGTTATCTCCAGCTAAGGATAATAGGGATAGGAGTGGACCCAAGGCATAGAGGGGAAGGAGGGAGGGAAAACCCGACTGCAGTTGCATATCTATCGGACATCTACATTTATGGTAGGTACAAAACTGTACTATGTCCTTCAAGAATGCAACTGCAGTCATAACATATGGGTTGAATACCATAGCTTAGCTGGGGGAGGTGGTATGCTCTAGGAAAAGGATGGTGTAGCTATCAATCCCTGCAGGACTGCTGAAGCAAAGCCTGCTCTGGATCTGGAATATAAAGGAAGGTTGTAGTGTTTGGAAAATGTATGCACGGAGCTCCATGTAGCAGCTTCTTGAATGTCTTTTGTAGGCACCCCTCTTAAAAAAGCTGTAGAGGTGGCTGTAGCTCTGGTGGAGTGTGGTCTGACAGTGGCTGGCACACTTTCCATGGAAGGAATAACAGAATCTGATGCAATGTCCAATCCATTTTGAAATTGTCTGTTTGGAAATTGCTTTTCCTTGTATTCCAGGGGCGTAAGCTACAAAAAGCTGATCAGACTTCCTACTGGTCTTGGTTCTGTCTAAGTAGTAGCGAAGTTGTCTGTGTATGTCCAAGGTATGTAACAGTCTTTCCCCTTTGTTCTCAGGATTGGGAAAGAATGTAGGCAGGTGAATTGCTTGATTTAAAGAAACCCTGGATACCACTTTTGGCAGAAAAGTAGGGTTGGTTCGTAGGGAGACCCTGTCTCTGTGAAAAGTTATGAACGGTGGTATTGCCATTAAGGCCTGTAATTCCGAAACCCTTCTTGCTGAGGTTATGGCCAGCAGGAAAGCTATCTTCCAGGAAAGACATTGTAACTCCACAGAGGCTGCTGGCTCGAAGGGAGGTAAAGTCAATTTTTCTAGGACAAAATTGAGGTCCCAAGCTGGTACTGGTGCCTTTCTTGGGGGCTTTATATTCTTGATTCCTCTAATAAATTGCCTTAGCAAAGGATGTGAAAACACAGGTGGATCAGTGTTGTATCTAGCTGAGATAGCTGAAGCATGTATTTTTATGGAAGGGTATGAGAGTCCGTTATGTAACATATCTGCCAAGTATTCCAAAATGAGAGGGATGCTCAAATGTGATGCATCATGACCCTTGTTGGTATTCCAAATGCTGAATCTTTTCCATTTGACTGAGTAAGCCTTTCTGGTGGATGGTCTGCGGGCTTCTGTTAGTATCCGCTGAACTTCCTTGGAAAGAGGTAAATTGAGGTTATTTATGGGATTTCCCAAGCTGTTAACTGTAGAGTCTGTATGTTGGGATGAACAGTCCTGAAGTTGTGTTGAGTCAAAAGTTGGGGCCATTGTGGAAGGGCCCACGTTTTGTTGTGACATATGCTCCGTAGTAGTGGGTACCAGTGTTGTCTTGGCCAGTCTGGAGCTATTAGGATCCCCCTTCGGTTGCTCTGCCTTGATCTTTAATAACACTGTGGTCATCAGTGGCAGGGGTGGAAATGCATAAATTATTAGGGAGCTCCAGTTGAATGAGAGGGCATCTACTTTCCATGCTTGTGGATGATATGTCCTTGAGCAGAACTTTAAGTGATGATTGAGGTGGGAGGCAAATAGGTCCACGTCCGGCCTGCCCCATGTCGAGGTGAGTCGTATAAAGATGTCTGGATGTAGCCTCCATTCGTGGGGGTCTAGGAAATTTCTGCTTAGACTGTCCGCCAGAACATTGTCTTTGCCTGGAACAAATTGGGATTGTAGCTGTATGTTTAGACCCAGTGATTTTTTCCCAAAGATTCATTGTCAGTCTGCAAAGGGGGTACGAATGAGTGCCCCCTTGCTTGTTTATGTACCACATCACAGTGTTGTTGTCTGTCCGTATTAGTAGGTGGCCTTGTTGAAGTTGTTGTCCAAAGGCCTCGATGGCATGCATTACTGCTAGCATTTCTTTTTGGTTGATATGCAGATGTGTTTCCTTTGGGGACCATTGCCCTTGAATACATCTGCCCTCCATGTGCGCCCCCCATCCAAGGTCTGAGGCGTCTGTGGTCATTGTCTGTGTTATCTGATGTTTTCTGAACGACATGCCTGTGTTTAACTGGCTTACTGTGGCCCACCATAGAAATTCCTTTTGTAGACATGGAATGAGTTGAATAATTGCTTCTAGGTTGTTGCTGTGTTGAGACCATAAGCTTTTTAAGTACCATTGAAGCTTTCTCGTGTGTAGTCTTGCTAGTGGGACCAAGAGAATGCAGGATGCCATTTAACCCAGGGCCTGTAGGAAACTCCTTGCAGTAATCTGGGTGAGCTTTGCTAAACTTTTGAAGTAATGAGTTAACTTCTTTTGCTTGTCTTCTGTCAGGTAAGCCATTTGAGAGGCTGTGTCTAGTTTGGCTCCCAAGAAGGTTATTTGCTGGGATGGCTGAAGTCTTGACTTTTGAAAGTTGATTGTATCCCAGAGCCTGTAGCAATTGTATGACATAATTCAAGTTTTTTGTCAAGGTTAGTTTGTTGTCCGCTTGTATGAGGCAATCGTCCAGGTACGGGTAGATTTGAATCCCCTGGAGCCTGCAATGAGCAATTACTGATGCCAGGCATTTCGTGAATACTCTGGGCGCAGTAGATAAGCCAAATGGCAATGCTGAGAATTGATAATGCTCTGGCCCTGCAAGAAATCTGAGGTATCTTCTGCAGCTGTGTCTGATAGGGACATGCAGGTATGCCTCCTTGAGGTCCAGAGTAATCAGCCAAGACCCCTTGCCCAGCATGGGAAGGAGTTGCTGTAAAGTCAGCATTTTGAACTTTGGTACTATGAGAAAAGTGTTTAGAGCGGACAAGTCCAGTATTGGTCTCCATTGAGTTTCTTTTCTTGGAACAAGGAACAGTCTTGAATAAAACCCCTGCCCTTGTTCTTGTTGTGGAACTTTTTCTATTGCTTTGATCTGAGCAAGCAGAGAAATTTGCTTGATAGCCTCTGCCCTCTGATTTTGTGGAAGGTTTGGCATGCCTTGTTTTCTTGGCAAGGTATGAAAGTGGAACCTGTAGCCGTGGTCTATAATGTCCAAAATCCATTTGTCTTTTGTCAGTTTGTGCCAATTTTTTGAAAACAGAGATAACTTTCCGCCCAAAGGAGCTTCTGTTTGCTCCTTGGTCAGAGGAAGTAGAGGAAAGTCATTGAGACTGTCCCTGCGGGGCAGGAGAAACCCCTGTGTTACTTCTTTGGTTTGCTGGTTGCCATTGTCGTCCCCTGTAGGATCCTCTGTATTGCCCTCTTCCTCGGCCACGCCTGTTTTTACCCCTTTGAAATCTTTCAGGATTAGGAAAGGATCAGTTTTTATAAGGCCAGTTCCTGCTGAATCTGGGCGGCTGAACCTGGAGGAAATCTGACTGTCTGTACTGACTTGGCTTTTTCCTCAATGGACTTTAACACATCTTTAGCATTAGCTCCAAAAAGCTTGTTCTTTTCCAAGGGTGCATCAAGAAGTTTTGCCTTAACATGATCTGGTAAAGGTTGTTCTTTTAACCATGCATGTCTACGAATGACCGCCCCTGTCATAGCTGCCCTACATGAAGCCTCCAATGCATCATATCCACACTGTAAAAAATGATTGCTAACCTGCTGAGAGTTATGCACAGCCTCCTGCAAAGACTTCCTATCTAAAGGTTCAGGAGAGGCCAAACTTTTCTGTAAATCATCTAACAGGAAATCCTGATATTGAAACATGTGAAAGAGACAATTGAGAGCTCTCATAGATAAAGTAGTGGAGGTGTAGACCTTCTTCCCCCATCTCTCTAAGGACCTTGCTTCCCTGTCGAAGGCAAAGGATTTTTGGATGTGGTAGCTGAAACCCCTTTAGGCCCCTGGGAAATTGTTTCTAAATCAACAGCATGGGCCCTAAATAAATGGGAATGGGTTTCTGGGACCCTATAGTATCTGTCAGGCTTGACAGGAGCAGGAGGAAGAGTATCAGGGGTAACACTGGAGTCAGAGTATAAATCATCCAAAACATCAAGCACAGGAGGTATAGCTAAGGGTCTGTGTTGAGGCTTTTTGAGGAAGGTTCGAAGGTGCTTTCTGGAATCAGAAAATTCCTGTCCTTGCCACTTAAAATGCTCCCTCATGGAATGCAGAACTTCCCCAAAAGAAATATCCTCAGGAGGGGAGGCCGAGGGAATGGAGTCCTCTGCATCTGAATCCTCATAGGTCTGGAAGGGCTCTTCCTGGCTTTCAGAGGGAACAGAGTCCTCAGAATCTTCATCTGAGGGCAGAGGGTCTGAGGGTTCGACCCTGGGCCTCTTATCAGGAGGAGGCTGGGATCCTCTCTCAGGATGGGCCTGGGAGCCTCTGATCAAAGAAATTAAATCTGCGGCCATGGACATGATTTGAGTTTCAGGAGTAGGCTGAGGTAAGGTTTTAGCAGTAAGATGTTTGGACTTGCTGGCTGCCTTGGCACGTGTGTAGGCCTTGATAGACATGGACATGGGAGGCCTAGCCGCTCCACGTGCAGGAGTGACCTTAACAGCAATGGTCTCGGGCATTTCCTCTGTTTCAGTATCCAGAGGAAAATCAATAACTGGCGGAGTGGCCTCCGGTATCGGAGGTATTGGTAATGCGGTGTCTTCGGTTCGGAGCTGTGGAAAAACCGCCTCAGAGGGAACCGGAGCACTCGCGGTTGGTTTTGGCGTAGTGTCGGTGGAAGACGCGGGCCGAGGATGTCGGTCCCGGTCTTTTCATTTCTTAGGAGTCTGCGTTGTCGGTTGTTCCGACGGCATTGTATAATCAAATTTTTCGCCGAAAAAGTCTTCAGTGAACTCCGCCCGGCGCCTGAGTGCGCGCTTGAAGCGAGCACAGGCGGCACAGGCCGAGACGTCGTGGTCTGGGTCAAGGCAAGGGAGGCACTAAGAGTGGAAATCCTTATGAGGTATTTGTTTACCACAAGACAAACTTATTTACTTTTTCAGTAATTTCTGACATTGGCTGAGGCAAGAAAAGGTCCCCAACGGGGTACTTAGCTTTTTTGATGACTTCGGTTTCAAAGAATACAGGAGCTGACTGACCGGCACTTGCGAACTGCTTCTGCTTCGGGCACCGCACGGCAAGAAAGACTGAAGATGATGGCGTCGGCTGATGCTTATATACTCCAGCCGCTCTAACGTCAGAGAGAAATGCGACATTAGCCGACGTCGGACCCAGACTTTGGAATCCGGCCGACCGAGGGCTGCCTGAGGCAGGACAACCCATATGTTACGACTGCAGTTGCATTCTTGAAGGACATCGTAGCCCCTTCTTTGCAGGGAGAAGAATGAGAAGGATGCTGGAATTAGGAGAAATAAAGGATTGATATTCTCTTTGGAAGCCCAAATGGAAAAAGTCTTCTATTTGCTTTGGTACACTTCCTTAAAAGTTTTTTGAGAAGCTAAAACTATGTCTTGAAGAGGTGAAGCAAGCCTGGACCTTTGCTGAAGTACCGGAATTGGATATACTGAGTGGTCAGTTTCAGGGTGAGTTGATCAGGGTGTCTATTCCCTGATGGATGAGAGTAGGTCCTGTCTGGGCTCCAGAACCCATGGGGGATATTTCAGATAAGACCAGAGAAAGGGGAACCATACCCGATGAGGCCAGTAGGAAGCATTTTCGATTACTGAACTCTTCAGCCATCTGGCTTTCTGCAGAAACTTCAGGATCAACGGTAGATGGGGATATGCATGAAGGAGACCGGAGGGCCTATTGTGAACTACAGCATCCCTCGGGGGCTCCCTTGGTGGGGGGTGGGGGTGGGGTTCTAAGTGAATTACTTGTTGCATTTGGTCTTTTGGGGGGAAGCGAAGAGGTTGCAGCAACGTTGGTCCCAACAGCAGAAAATCAGACTCACCACTGACTGAGGCACAACTCGTGAGGCATCAGAATGGACCTGATGAGTTTGTCTGCAAGAACGCTCGTTTTCCCCAGTACATGTGCTGCAGCTAGAAAGCAGTCTGAAGGTATCGCCTATTCCCAGACCCTCATGGCCTCTGTATAACTGGTAAGAACAGGTTCCTCCTTGTTTATTGATATACCAGACTTCTGATGTTGTCGATGTGTACTGCAATCATCCCACAGGGGAGACTGTCCTGAAAAGCTTGAAACATTAGAACTGCTCTTATCTCTTGGATGCCGATATGCAATCTGCTCTTCGAGGAAGACCACATGCTTTGCACCATCTTTCCCTTGAAATGCCCACCCCCCCCAGATAAGCATCAATGGTCACTGTGGCCACAGGGGGAGGAAGAAAGAATAGATTGCCCAAGAACAGATCTGAATGACTCCACCATTGAAGAGGACATCTGCATATCTGAGTCAATTAGATAGGAACTGACAACTGTTGGTAAAGAATAGATCACTGAATAGCCAAGGTCCATTGGTAGGACTCGCATAAATAACCTTGCTAAGGGCACTAGGACGATGTCAGCTGACAAGGCCAAGAGCTTGAAGCATCAATCTCGCAGAGGGAGACAGTAAAGAAATTATTTCCCATACTTAGTGTCTCAAGGATGCTATGCGATGAGGAGTCAAAGAAGCTATCTGGTGTGTTGTATCCAGAAAAACACTGATGAATTCCAACCTCTGAACGGGGGGACCTATTCAATTTGGCAAGATTTATGGTATACTGAAGATCTGGAACAAATATAGTCCCTGGCCTGAAGTAGTTGATGCCGGGTTGCAACAGTGAAAAGCCAGTCGTCCAAATACTGAAACACCCAAATCCTTCCCGTCTCAGGTGAGCTGCCACTATTGCCATGCATTTGGTAAACACCCTGGGGACTGTGGAGAGTCCAAAGGGCAGAGCTCTAAACTGGTAAAGACAAGTTCTCAACCTTTGGCACAAAACTTCTGGAGTGTCTATTTTTGATGTGACATTATGTATCTTGAAGGTCTATTGAGCACATCTAATTGTCCTTGCAAACAGTGGTAGAATGGATTGAACAATGACCATGCAGATTGCTGTGATCTACAGTAGAACTCAGGTCCTCAGTTTTTTTCAGCACAAAAAAGCATTAGTAAGTTCCAAATCCTTTGTTCGGTTGACACCACCTGGATGACTTTTTTGCAGCAATTTTTTAATTTCCACTACTGCATGCTCCCTCTGGGTGGAAACAGAGTTTTTGTTCTACTGGAGGTGGAAGAGAAAATGGAATGCAATAGCCTCTGGATATTATGCTTAGCACCCAGACATTTGCTGTCAAGTTGACAAAGGCCACTAGGTGCAGGGAACAATGACCTTCAACTGCCTCCAGAGACAGATAGCCAGGAAGCACTTCAGGAGTGCTGACAGGGCTCGTCGGATAAATGTTCTCTGAAGCCCTGATTCTGGAGACCCCCTCTACCTCTAGTGTACCACTGAAACTTCCTCCTGCTCTAAAGGAAGAATCCCTGTATTGATCCTGAAAACAGCCCTGAGATTTTCAAAACCAAGTCTTCTTACCACCTCGCTGACTTCTGGATAAAGTGCGCGGAGGGATAGAAAACTGGATCTCAGTGGCAGACAGGGTCTTTCCCTCCTGCTCACTGTCAAGTAAGAGTCTCTTCGAAGGATGGCCCAAACAAGCAGGAACCATCGAGAGGGGGTGTTAACAACAGAGTCCTTGAAAGGTTCCGCAAAGTCAAAGCCTCATCCAGGTATGCTTTCTGACTGCAACAGCTGAGCTGGCTAGGCCACCCTTGAGGTACCTTTCGCCGGGTGGGAGATGAGCCTCATGGAAGAGAGTTAATTATGGAAGCAAGAGTAGCCATTTAGGGAGATACTTTCTTCAAGTCCTCGTCTGACATGGTCTCAGAGAGAGATGGATAGTTCCTTGACAAAATCTCTCTGCAAACAACTGAAATGCAAAGTAATTTAAACTACCTCAGCGCAAAGGTAGCTGTGGCATAAATGCGCTTACCAAACCATTGCTAGAGGCTCCCTGTTCAGCAGATGGACAAAGGAGCTCTGTTCGGCTAGCTCTTTCTTGGTGGCTGCTGCTAATACAATGTCATCAACAGGGACACCCTTGGCACAATGAAGTCCGTCTTTGGGGAACCAGAAACATGTCTGGGCATTTGGGGGTTGGCTCAATAGTGGCCAGATCCTTCCAAGCTCGGGAGACTAAGCCAATAAGATATTCCACCAGAAGGATCACCCAAGTAGTAGACTGGCCCACCACAAAACCATTCAAGAACACACTCTTCAGGAAGAGGAGGAGGTTGGTCAGACCAGCTACGTTTCTTCCCAAGTATCTCCAAGATGTCTCCACAGGAGACATCAGCTGGTGATCGTGGGGATCCTTCTCCCTCTAAGTCCATGTCTTCTGTGAGTGCTCCACTGTGGAGTCTATGTGTCTCCTTTTGCACATTTTCTTCTGAGGAACCTCCTCTTTGGGGTGTTCAGGAGAGATATCAGAAGGGGGGGTTTGGAGGCTCCTCCATCCAGGCTGAACCTGGACAGGAATGATGGGCTCAGCACTCAGATCCAGTGAAGGAGGATAGGAGAAAAAAAAGAGGCTGGATCTCTAAGCAAAGAAAGCCCTTTGCACAAAACAGATGGCCGACTGACCAGAAGAACTGCCCCCCCCATTTCCCTCCAAGCAAAGGCAGTGGAAGAAGCATGGATGGAAATCACCCCAGATCCATGGTCCCCAGACATGACTGGACCACAGCTGTCGAGGGCAGAAGCGCCAAGAGGAAGGAATGGGTCTGAAAAAGAACTGAACTCCCCCCCCCCCCCCAGAACTGACACCCACTCTGATCAGATGATCTCGGAGCACAGCTTACTCCCATCCAAAGCAGATTCTCTCTGGTACCTAGGATCCTGGGACTTTTGAAGTCACTAGTCGGATTGGAGAAGGAGACTGGAGCAAAGCAGCTGGGACACACTGTGATCCAATTGTGGACAGAGTAGCAACACCTTGATCTGGATTGGAGTTTTGAGAAACCTCCACGTCGCTAAATAACCACACTCCAAAACACAACCAACTTGTAACTAACTACAACCAGTAAAAAATATAAAGATGAGTATAACTTATTTGTAACCACTCGGCAGAGGAAGAAAGACTGAAAGAGCCACAACTGACCCTGGTAACTATCGCCCCATAAGCCTGACTAGCCTGGTCTGCAAGGCTATGGAGCTCATCATCATGGAACTCATTAACAAAGACATTGGGAACCTCCAAACACTTGACCTGACCCAATTCGGCTTTAACGGCAAATCATGCCTACTAAACCTGGTTGACTTCAAGACAGTTACCAAGGCCATAGACGAGGGAAAGGTGGTTCACACAGCCTACCTTGATCTCGCCAAGGCGTTCGACACCATTCCTCACTCTGGTATTATAGAAAAACTCACCAGCCTGAAGAAACCCCTACATCACAAGATGGGTTGCCAACTGGCTTACAGACAGAACTCACATGGTAAGAATAGTGAGCTCCAGGTCTGACTAAACCAGTCACAAGTGGTGTCCCGCAAGGCTCAGTTCTGGGACCCCTACTGTTCGGCATATATTTCTCAGAAGTACAGGCAAACACAGGAGAACTATGGCTAACCAAGTTCGCAGATGACTGCAAACTGGGAGCCATAACTGACTCTCCAGCTGACACGGACATCCTCCAAAAAGGCCTTACTGAGACAGACACCTGGTGCCAAAATCATGGCCTCAAGCTAAATGACAAAAAATGCATAGTCATCCCGTTTGGAAAAAAAACAAAATACCCACGAATTACCACACAGGCGGCAGCCCCCTTAATACAGAAGAGGTAATAAGAGATCTGGGGACCCAGGTAGATAGTAATCTCTCCTTTGACAATCATATTTGCCAAAGTAGTTAGGAAATCCTTCTATGTGGCCCATCTAATTACTAAGGGGTTCACATCTAGAAATAGAGGTTATAGTGCACCTCTACTCAGACCAATCAGAGTACAATGCCCCATTTGGGATGTACTTCAAGACACTTCCAAACAGCTTGAAAGACCACAAAAGCACCTCAGCAAGAGGATTACTGGCCTCAAACATATGCCCTATGCAGCCAGACTGAAAAAACTCCAGCTGTACTCAGAGGCATATCGCTTACTCAGAGGTGATCTCTGCCTGACTTGCAAAGCCATGTCCAACTCGGAAGTGATGGACATGCTCCACCTAAAGAAATCCAAGTCACTGCGAGCCACGCGCTCTAGTGAGCTAAACCTCGCCACAACAATAAATAGAACATGCTGGAGGGATAGATTCCGGTCACAGAGACTCCCCATGCTTTGGAACAAAATTCCTAACTACAGTAGGCAGAGCCCCTCACTAACACTCTTCAAGAGAAGCCTTGATGAGTGGATGGGTAACAGAAAGTACACCCCTGGGATCACTTGATTAACTGAGCCTCTGTCAAGCAGAGCCAATCAATGGGGCGGTGAAAGCCTACACACTCTGGCTAGGCTTATAAATGCCCTCTGGCAGGTAGCCTAGTACCTACTTATGAACCTATAGAAAATGCAGCAGGGAGGAAGTGTAAATACACCAATTAGTCCCAAACACCTGCAAATCTGAAATGGAGGACAGGAGAATACAAGCAAAAAACTAAATAAAATAAATACAGAATAACTAAGAAGCAAAAACTAGACTTACCATCACCCAAGTATAAAAAATTAAGACCAGAAATCCACATTTTACCAGCTAGGCAGCGAAGATGATCTGGGAAACTACAGTGTGTGCAGGGCATTATGGAAAGAGGGAGGAGCTTGAGACTAGGATCCAAGTCTAAAAAATGTGGCAGAGTCTGATCTGTGGGTCGGTTGCTGTCGCTTCAGGACTGACGTCAGGTAATCAGTAGTACAAAGTAAGGCAGCCGATGCCATTACATCAGGTTTTCTTTACCCTGTCAGGAGTCCCCAAGTGGGAGCCAGGTTATGGTGGAAGAACTCCACCAGTAGAAAGTAAATACCAAAATGTCCCTTGTAAGGAGAGAGAGAATAGGGGGGATGGAGGGTGGGAAACCAAGACTGCAACCATGAAAACACTAACATCTACATTTATGGTAAGTGTACACAACTGTACTATGTTCTTCGTGTTTCACTGATGCAGTCATCACATCTGGGTCGATTCGCAAACCTGAGGAAAAGGGTGGAGGCAGTCAAGGAAACTAGGGGCTGCCTAGGTTGCCTTGCAAAACTGCAGTGGCAAAGCCTGCCCTGGATTTGGAAAAGATAGGCAGGTGGAAATGCTTGGTTAAAGTGTGAACAGATGTCCCAGGTGGCAGCCTCCAGGATGTCCCGGGTGGGGATTCCTCTGAGGAAAGCTGCAGAGGTGGAGGCTGCTCTGGTGGAGTGAGTCCTGCCCCCCTTAGGGGGGAGGCTTTCTGTGTTGCTTGTAACAGAAATGGATGCAGTGTGCTATCTATTTAGAAATTGTTTTTGAGATGGCTTTGCCCTCTGCCCCTGCAGCAAAGCTACCCAGCAATTGATCAGACTTTCTGAAAGATTTAGTCCTGTCTAGATAGAATCTGAGCTGTCTGTGCAGATGTAGAGTGCAGGATCCTTCCCCCCTTGTTCTGCGGGTTAGGGAAAAAGGTGGGCAAATGAATGGATTGGTTGAGAACCACACTGGACACCACTTTGGGTATGAAGGATGGGTTAGTCCGGAGGGAAACCCTGTCAGCATAGAAGATGAGGAAGGGATCCACAGCCATGACTGCTTGTAGCTCGGAGACTCTTCTGGCCGAAGTGATGGCCAGAAGAAAAGCGGTCTTCCAGGACAGAAATTTTAACTCTGCAGAAGATGCTGGTTCGTAGAGGGCAGGGTGAGCTTTTCCAACACAAAGTTAAGGTTCCAAGCTGGGGTAGGTGCTCTTGTGGGTGGCCTCAAGTTGCTAGCCCCTCTTAAGGACTGTTTGATCAGACGGCGCGAGAAATGGGGCTTGCTCAGTGAGGAAATAAGTAGAGAGAGCAGAGGCATGAATTTTAATAGAGGAAAGAGAACACTGTAGCAGGTCAGCTAGGTAATCCAGGATGAGAGAGGGGGAGGGCTGTGCCGTATTGGCTCCCTTAGCCCGAATCCAGGTGCAGAACCTTTCCCATTTGTCAGCATAAGATTTTCTAGTGCTAGGGCATCTTAGCCTCACGTATAACATTCTACTACCCTTTTACTGAGGTTGGCAGATTGATCAGTGGTTAGGGAATAAGCTAAGCTGCCAAATTGAGGGTCTGCAATTGGGGATGCATGAATTCTCCTTCCCTCTAGGTCAGGAGGGTTGGGGTCTGAGTGAGATGCCATGGTGGCAGTGGATACAGGCTGCGCAGCAGTGGGTACCAGTGCTGGCGAGGCCAGTCTGGAGCAAGAATGGTCCTTGGTTTTTCCTCCCTTATTTTGAGCAGTACCCTGGTAATGAGGTAGTGGAGGAAATGCATAGACCGATAGATTGACCCAAGGGAAGGACAGAGCATCCACTTTCCAAGCCATGCAGTGATGCTTCCTGGTGCAGAACTTGCTGAGCTGATGGTTGGTGTGGAAGGCAAAGAGGTAGACCTTCGGGGTACCCCATTTCTGAGTTATTAGGGTGAAGGTTCTTTTGTCTAGCTGCCACTCGTGTGGGTCCAGTAGATTTCTGCTCAAGTGATCTGCATTAGAGTTTAGAGAACCTGGCAGGAAATGTGCTAACAGATGTAGGTGCATGGCAGAGGCAGTGTGCCAAAGGGTCATGGCCAGCCTGCAGAGAGGGTAGGAGTGAGTCCCTCCCTGCTTTTTGATATACCACATCACAGTGGTGTTGTCTGTTTTGATCAAGAGAGCCCCTGGGGAGAAAAGGGGCCTGAAAGCGGTCAATGCGTGCTGGACAACTAACTTTTTTTGGTTGATGTGCAGATGGATTTGCTGTGGGCTCCATTGGCCCTGTATGCACCTGCCGTTCAGGTGTGCACCCCAGACAGTCTGATGCATCTGTGGTGAGGGTCTGGGCGGCAGGGGGTGGTGAGAAAGGTAGTCCCTTGTTGGGGGAGCATGTTGCTGCCCACCAAAGAAAATCTTTCCAGAGGCAAGGTATCATGGGTAGAAGTTTCCAGGTGAACCTGGGTGGCTGGACCTGTAAGAAATCCTTAACAGTCTGCATAGATTTAAATTTTTCTTCCAATATTTGTAAGACCTTCTCTGCCTTGGTGCCAAATAAGTTGCCTTTGTGCAAGGGGGAATCCAACAATTTAGATTTAACATGGTCTGGCAAGGGCTGTTCCTTAAGCCATGCATGCCTTCTAAGAACAGAACCGGTGACTGCTGCCCTGCAAGAAGCTTCTAGGACTTCAAAACCGCAGTGTAAGGTGCGCATCAAAACCACAGTGTAAAGTATGCTTAGTTACTTGACTTGCAGAATGCATTACCTCTTGTAACTCTCTAGATTCTGCACAAGCAGGAAATGAAGACACTGAAGAGTTTCATGGTATGCTGCTGAAATTTTAGCATATGGAACTGGCAATTTAGTGCTTTGAATGCAAGAGTAGCAGAGATGTATACTTTTTTACCCCATCTGTCTAGTGCTCGGGAAACCATATCTGAGGGGGTAGTATTCTTAGCAGATGTTGCTTTAATACATTTAGGCCCTTGAGAAATTACCTCAAGGTCAGCAGTAGGATTTTTGAAAATAAATTTGTGCGAGTCAGGGACTCCAATACCGGTCAGGTTTTCTGGGTGCAAGAGGGAGGGTGTCAGGAGTCGAACTGGATTCCAGGAAAACATCGTCCAGAATATCCAGGATTGGGGGAAAAGGCCAAGGGTCTCTTTTTGGACAGAGTAGTCCTGACATTCCCAATGGAAATGCTCCCTTAAGCTATGAAGGGTTTCCCCAACGGAAAAGTCCTCGGTTGGAGAGACTGAGGGAATGGAATCCTCTGGATCAGAATCCTGATAAGCAGAAAGGGGTTGCATGTCTTCATATTCAGATGCATCAGAGTCATCAGACTCCTGTTCAGACAAAACTACTGGGGACCGATATCTTTCTTTTGGAAGGGGTAGCTTGGCTTCCCCTGATAAGCATAAGGTTTTCCACCATTTTAAGCATTTGAGACTGAGGCAAGGAAGCAGATGCCTGAGAGTGGGTCATCGGTTTCTTGGGTGTGGTTCGTACCCTGGACCTTTGTAAGAACGGTAGACACAAGTTTTGTTTGTGGCGAGAATCGGTAGTGTGAAGTACTTCCTCGGAAGCCGGTGCCTACTCAGCAGCTCCGGACCCATCCAAGGGAGAGAAAACTGCAGGATCCTTAGTCGAAGAGTTTTCCGGCATGCTGGACTCAGAAAGGGTCTCAGTAGTGGCCTGCGAATCCACAGAAGCGGACACCAGCGGCTGCGAAAGAGCATCACTGAGAACGGACAACTAGCTTAACAGAAGCATCCTCGGTAAGCTTGGACCTGTGCGGTAGGTCTGTCTTTATCCTTACTTTTTTTGGAAGATCTGCTGTCGGACGGCTTACCGAAGCCATATCAAAATTAGAGGACTGTAAGCGAAAATATCTAGCTACAATAAGGGCCCGATGTATAGTTCTAGCGTTGAACAAAGCACAAAAGCGACAGCAGGGGACATCGTGGTCTGGGCCTAAGCAAGTGACGCAATAAGAATGAAAGTCTGTGTGGTGTTTGATTTCCACAGGCGAGACAATTGTTAACTTTTTCTGACAGCAGTTAGTTCAAGAAAAAAAAGATCCCCAACAGGGTACTTAGCTTTAGAAGACTTCAGCTTCAATTTAGAAGACAAAACTCAGGTAGTGGCTGACCGGCACTCGTGCGAACTGCTTCTGCTTCAGGCTCTGTGGCAAGAAAGACTGATGTAATGGCGTTGATGTAATGGTGTTGGCTGCCTTACTTTATACTACTGACAACCTGACGTCAATCCGGAAACAGCAACCTATGCAGAAATACTAAGCCTCTGGTATTTGGGCCGGCCGAGGGCTACCTTGGCAGGGATAACCCAAACGTGATGACTGCAACAGTGAAACAGGAAGAACATCTGGTGGAAACAAAACAGCCTGATCTGAAGATGTGAAATAACTTCCTGGATACCATGAATTTCCTCCCATTACCATCTGTAACTTTGATTAACGATTTTCACAATCATTTGCCTGAAACAATGTTGCCAGAGTGAGAAAAAAAGGAGATTCAGACTTTCTGGAAGAAAAAAGGGGTCAGGGCAGTAGGAGGTCATGTAGTCTCTTGAATAGTCTCATTCAGGATTTGTTAGCCTGTCCTTGGTTTTGGCAGGTTTGAAAATCCATTTTGGTATCCCCTTGCCATTTCTTAACATCTGTTCACCTGTATTTTGTTGAGACAGTTTATTCTCATTTTTGCCAAAATTGGATGAGGAGATGCAAAATCCCTTAGAAATTTTGAAAAGGGGGGGGGGCTGAAAAAGATCTGGATAGTCACTTTCATCACAGTTTTTTTGATTACTTTTGCAGATGTGGGGCCAAACAATCTCTATCCAAGAGACAATTTAATCTAATTTGCAACAACCTGGGAGGTTCAAAGAATGTAGCCATGCAAACCTCTTCAAAACAGTACCAGTTACCATGGCCTTGGTAGTATCAGAGTCATAAACACACTGTAAACAATGAGCAGTAGTTTGTGCAATAGAAGTAAATTTGAAGCAGATTTTTCCTCACAAGAAGAAATTCTGATAAAACATTCCTAATGGTTTCACAATTTGTCAAAGTACAGTTGTGCAAAATCTTACCATAATAGCAGATGTCCCTCTTCACTGTCACAATATTCCTTCCAATAGGGATCCCCTGCCAAGGGCAGCCTAATGTCCCAGCCAGTATAACAAAGCCTTTAGGGTTGCCAAGGGTAGGCCATATGTTACACACATGCTCCCCATGTAAACTGTAGAGCATAACTGTGACATCCAGACATACCAGCCTCAGAACTGAAAGCCCCAGTAGGAACGCCAGTTCAAGGATTAGAGAGGTAACAAGCACATCCAGAAGGGAAGTTAACATAGGGGGAGGAGTGAAGGAGTGCATACTAACAGTGACAAGAAAGACATCTACCATAAGATTTTTCAGAACTGTATTATGTCCTCCCATTTCACTGTTGCAGCATTCCTTACAAATAGGAAGAGTGCAAAAGCTCATTAAGGAGAGAGAGAGAGGCATAAAAGTATGCATACAAGTCCAGATATCGGTCAAGAAAAGAGTTACTATCCAAACCCTTGAAAAAAGCATCAGAAGAAATCACAGCTCAAGTAGAATGACCCTTAACAAAAAAAAGGATTTTGCCACAGAGCAAAAAAGAAATGGCTTTAGATATCCAAGAAATAAGTTTGCTTGGAAATAGCCAATCCCAAAGATCTAGGATGAAAAGAAACAAAAAGCTTATAAGGTTTATGAAAAGCTTTGGTTTTATCCAAATAAAAATCAGAGTTGTCTACGTACATGCAAACTGTGCAAAACCTTCTCACTAGCAGATTGCAGAAAATGGAAAAATGTGGGCAAATGAATAGGCTGATTAAGATAAAACTCATTCACCACTTCTTACTAACTTTTTTTTTTACCCAAAGAGACAGCTTCTTATGGAAAACTAAACAAATGAGGGAAAACTACCATTAGGGCTTGAAGCCAAGACACCTGTCGGCAGAAGTAAGGGCCAATGAAGAACAGTCTTCCAAGAACAATACTGCAAGGAAGCTGAAGCTGCAGATTCAAAAGGAGCCAAGGTCAATTTCTCAAAAACAAAATAAAGGTCTCAGGAAGGAAGAACAGGCTTCCTGGGAGATCTAATACGAATGATGCCTTAAAGAAATTGTTTAGCCTCAAATCTAGAGGCTAAAGGGGGTGCTAGAAGCAGACAACCAGAAATCGCTGACAAGTGGCCCATAAGAGAAGAATATGCCAACCCAGCATTCAGCAATTCCACAGATGACAGACCCAAAGGTACAGCCACAGAAAGAGAATCCAGGTTATGAGAAGCACCAAACAGAAAACCTATTCCATATGGATAAGCAGCATTTCCTAACTGTGTGTTTCTTGACCTCTTTGCCAGACACTACACATGTCCTCAGGAAAAAAGGAGTCTATATGGAATCAAAATCCTATCACTCATAGTATCAACTGAAGAGTGGACATGTGTGAATGGATGAGAGATTCCTTGTCTTGTGCGAGTCGATCGACCATGTGAGATAAGTTATGTACTCACCATAACGTTCAATGTATATGGACCATCTCGCCTCACATTCTTACTCATGGGCTCGGAGCTGAGTATCGGCTCCGACTCTGCAAACTTTTTATTTTCTAGCACAAAATCTCTAATAGGCTGTGCTAAACAGGTATCCCATGTTGCACTGCTCCATAGCCCCAGATCTAGTTTGCAGCAATCCACAGTCACACCTCATGTACAACCACAATCCAGGAAGGCAGAACACTATCCAGGGTAGTAAAGAAAAAAAAAATAATATTGAAGGGTACTCAAGACCAATTATCGCCTCCAGATCCTCCAGGAAGGGGGCAGGTGGGAGGGTACGCAAGAATGTGAGTCAAGATTGACCACATACATCGAACGTTATGGTGAGTACATGACTTCTTGATGTTATGTGGTCCAATCTCGCCTACATTCTTACTCACAGGAGAGCGTCCCCAGCACCTCTATCCTGGGAGGCTCAAAGGAAGATACTCCTGAGAACTGTGGAACCAAAAGAACGGCCCCTAGAAGCACCATCTAGTTTGTAATGAGTAATTAAGGTGTGTGGAGACGCCCACGCGGCCGGAACACAAACATCACCCAAAGATAGCCTAGTATGGTAAACCATAAAAGCGGAAACAGCCCTGGTAGAGTGAGCCTTGACGGTGAATGGTAGATTTCTGCCTGCTGACGAACAGATAAAAGAAATACAATCTGAAATCCATCAGGAAATTGTAATCTTAGAAATAGGGGAACCTGCTCTACTTTCTGAAAAGGACACAAACAGTTGGTCGGACTTCCGGAGTTGTTTTGTCCTGTGTTAAGTAGAATCATAATTGCCTGTGTACGTCCAACTGATGAAATTTAAACTCTGCCTTATTGGAAAATTGAGGGAAGAAAACTGGCACCTCAAAAGACTGAGATTAACAGTAGAAGTTACTTTAGGAAGGAAGGACGGATTAGGTCTCAGGGAAAAGTACAGTTTTGTACCTACCATAAATGCAGATGTTCGAGTGTTCACACTGCTGCAGTCATCACTGTTGGGTTATCTTGCCATCAGGCGGTCCCGCAGTCGGCCCGAGTTCCAAAATCCTTGGTCCGGCGTCGGTTGCTGTCGCTTCTTCCCTGACGTCAGAGCGCCAGGGGTATACAAGATGCATCAGACGCCATTTTCTTCAGTTTTTCTTGCCCCAGATGTCAGGTGCCCCCAACAGGTAGGCAATATAAATTGCTATATAAAAATATACAAATAAAAATAAAACAATACCTTCAGTCACAAGCAAATGCACCATAGAAGTTGTACAGGATAGAAAGGAATAGATAAGTCCAGCTAGTTCAGAGGGGATGGAGGGAGGGTAACCTGGACTGCAGCAGTGTGAACACTCTAACATCTACATTTATGGTAGGTGCAAAACTGTACTATGTTCATCATGTTACACTGCTGCAGTCATCACTGTTGGGTTGAATCCCAAAGCTAACGATGGGTGGTGGAACTAAACAGGGTTTGGAGAGGCTAGTAGGCCCTGCAGAACTGCAGTGGCAAAGCCAGCTCTGGTTTTAGAATATAGAGGTAAGTGGTAGTGCTTGGTGAAGGTGTGCACTGAACTCCAAGTGGCAGCCTCCAAAATTTCCTTGGTTGGTACCCCTCTGAGGAAAGCTGTTGATGTTGCTGTAGCCCTGGTGGAATGGGGCCTGATGTTACCAGGCACAGATTTCCCATGGTGTGTGTGCAGAAATGGATACAATGTCCTATCCATTTTGAAATGGTCGGTTTTGAGATAGCTTTTCCTTGAGATCCTGCAGCATAGGATACAAAGAGCTGGTCAGATTTTCTGAAAGCCTTAGTTTTATCCAAGTAGTAACGCAACTGCCTGTGAATGTCCAAAGAGTGTAGGAGCCTTTCTCCTTTGTTCTGGGGGTTCGGATAAAAGGTGGGCAAATGAATAGTTTGGTTTAGGGCCACACTGGATGCCACCTTTGGCATAAAGGAAGGATTAGTTCATAAGGAGACTATCTTGATGAAAAATGATGAAAGGCTCCACTGCCATTAGGGCCTGTAGTTGAGACTCTTCGTGTTGAAGTTATTGCTAGCAACAGGGCAGTTTTCCATGATAGGAATTGTAGATCAGCAGTGAAAGCTGGTGCAAAGGGTGGAAGTGTTAGCTTTTCCAGAACAAATTTGAGGTCCCAAGTTGGTGTTGGTGCTCTCCGGGGCGGTCTTATGTTCTTAGACCTTCTGAGGAACTGTCTTAGTAATGGATGTGAAAATGTAGGAGGATCCGTGTTGTACTGAGCTGAAATAGCGGAGGCGTGGATCTTAACAGACTAGAAGGAAAGTCCTTTGTGCAACATCTCAGTTAAATATTGAAGAATCTGAGAAATATTTAGGACAAGGGGATTTTGGCCTTTAGCCTGGTTCCAGGCGCAGAATCTTTTCCATTTGTCTGAATAGACTTTCCTGGTGCTGGGCCTCCTGGCCTCCAGAATGACGTCCATCACAGCTTTAGAGAGAAGCATTGACTGGTTATTTAGGCAATTTGCCATGCAGCCAGATTTAAAGTCTTGAGCTGGCTGTGAAGAATCTGATTGTTTTGCCAAGTAAGCAGGTGAGGAATTGTAGGCAAAATCCATGGTGGGCCTTGAGCCATGTTCCTTAGTATTGGATACCAGTGTTGGCGTGGCCAGTCTGGAGCAATGAGTATCATTTGTGGCCTCTCTAATCTGGCTTTCAGCAGCACCTTTGCCAGAAGAGGCAGTGGAGGAAAGGCATACACTGTCAATGTTTTCCAACTGAATTAGAGGGCGTCCACTTTCCAAGCTAGTGTGTGGTATGTCCTTGTGCAAAATTTCTGTAGTTGGTTGTTTTGGGGGGAAGCAAAGAGATCTATGTCTGGGCTCCCACATTTTTGAGTCATCATTGCGAATACTTGTGGATCTAGCTTCCACTCGTGAGGATCTGTGATGTTTCTGCTTAGATAGTCTGCCAGTGTGTTTTTCTTTCCTGGCAGGAATTGTGCTTGTAGTTGAACTTGGTAGGTCAGTGCTGTGTTCCACAAGGTCATTGCTTGTCTGCATAGGGGGTAGGAGTGTGTGCCCCCTTGCTTGTTTATGTACCACATCACTGTGGTGGTGTTAGTCTTTATTAGGAGTTGTCCTGGATGTAGGAGGTCCTTGAAAGCTGTTAAGGCATTTTGTACAGCTAGCATCTCTTTTTGATTGATATGTAGATGCCTTTGGTTTGCAGGCCATTTGCCCTGAATACACTGTCCTGCCATGTGTGCTCCCCAGGCATAATCCGATGCATCTGTTATAGTTTGCCTGGCTGTGGGTAAGGTGAAAGGCTGACCCTTGTTGAGGTGACATGCCTGAGCCCACCATAGAAACTCCTGTTGAAGGCAGGGAATGAGTGGAATTATTGTTTCCAAGCTGTGGCTGTGTTAAGACCATATGCTTTTCAGATACCATTGTAATTTCCTCATATGCAGTTTTGCAAATGGTATTAGTAGTATGCAAGATGCCATGAATCCCAAGGCCTGCAGAATTTTTCTTGCAGGGAGTTGGGTCTTTGTTGCCATCATTTTGAAGTATTGAGTCCATTGTCTTTGCTTGTCTGGCGTGAGGTAAGCCATCTCGGCCATTGTATTTAAGCTGGCACCCAGGAATATAATGTCTTGTGAGGGGCACTAGTTTTGATTTCCTTTCGTTTACTGTGTACCCTAGGCAACTGAGAAGGTTTTTGACAAACGCCAGATGCTTTAATAGAATGTCCTTGCTTTCTGCTTGAATAAGGCAGTCGTCCAGGTATGGATATATTTGAATCTCTCCGTCTGCAGAACGCAATTACTGGTGCCAGGCATTTTGTGAAGACCCTGGACGCAGTAGATAAGCCAAAGGGCAGTGCAGAGAATTGGTAATGGGTTGAACCTGCAATGAATTGGAGTTAATCTTCTGCAATTTTGTCTGATAGGGACATGCAGGTATGCCTCCTTGAGGTCCAACGTTACTGCATGGGAAGAAGTTGCTGTAATGTTAGCATCTTGAATTTGGGTACTTCCAGGTATGTGTTTAGAATGGAGAGGTCCAGAATGGGTCTCCAGGCTTTGTCCTTTCGGGGAACTAGAAACAGTCTTGAGTAAAATCCTTGTCCTTGCTCTTGTGTAGGACCCTGCTGAATGGCTCTCATGTCAATGAGAGCTGAAATTTGCTTTTGAGCCTCTGCCCATCGATTTGGTGGCAGGTTTGTCATTCCCTTTTATCCTCAGTTAAGTATGAAAGTGGAATCTGTATCCTTGAGATACAATATTTAGGACCCATTTGTCTTTTGTGATGATGTGCCAATTGTCTGCAAAGAGAGTTAATTTTCCCACCAAGGGAGCTGCCAAGAGGGTTTTGCTTGGTAGTCTGAGGGGTAAGTCATTGCGTTTGTCTTCTGGTAGTTTGAGACCTGCCTTCTCCTCCTTTTTGGGTTGTGGTACTCAATTGTAGAGGCTGGTAAAAGCATTCTGGCTGGCATCTGTATCTGCCCCTCTGTGGTCTGGCAGAAGCTGGAAAGGAACAGTTTTTAGTTGGCCAATTTCTGCTGAAACGAGGAGGTTGAACCTGTAAGAAATCCTTAACCGTTTGCATAGATTTTAACTTATGCTCCATTTTCTTTAAAACTTCTTCTGCTTTTACACCAAACAAAACATCCTGCTGTAAGGGTGCATCCAATAATTTTGCTTTAACATGATCAGGTAATGTTTGCTCTTTTAACCAAGCATGCCTACGTATGACAGACCACGTCACTGCTGCTCTACAAGAAGCTTCCAATGAATCAAATCCACATAGTAGAGCATGTTTTCCCACTTGTTCAGCTGAATGCAACAAATCTTGCATTTCCTTGTAATCTAGCTGATCTATATGTGCGAGCATTTTTTAATTGAAACATCAGATATTGTTGATATTTCAGCATGTGAAACTGACAATTTAAGGCCCTCATAGCTAGAGTAGCTGAGGTATATACTTTCTTTCCCCATCTGTCTAGTGCTCTAGAATCCCTTTCAGAAGACACAGGATATTTAGCAGTAGAGGCTTTAACCCCTTTGGGACCCTGGGAAATGGTTTCTGGGTCAGCAACAGGGCTTTTATACAATAATTTGAGAGAGTCAGGGACTCTGTCGTATCGGTCTTGTTTGGCGGGTGCAGGAGGTAGAGAGTCTGGGTTAAGGCTAGATTCTGAATAAACATCATCCACAATGTCTTAACACAGGTGGAATTGCCAGTGATCGGTGTTGGGGTAGTAAAAGGAACTCTCGGACCCTTTTCTTAGAATCAGGGTAATCCTGGCCTTTCCAGTGGAAATGTTCCCTCATAGTATGCAAGTTTTCCCCAAAAGAGAAGTCTTCTGGGGGAGATGCAGAAGGGATAGACTCTTTAGCATCAGAATCTTCATAAGGGGGAAAGGAATATTCCTGTTCCTCAGAAGAGTCTGAGGAAATTGAAACCTGGTCAGAGGAAGCGTAGTCCTCCTCCTGCCTTGGCCTTTTATCAGGAGGGGGATGGGAACCCCTGATAAGTGTAATTACGTCTTCAGCCATCTTAAGCATCTGTTTCCTAGGCATGGGGCCTTGTACAGGAGACTGCTGTGCAGCCTTCTTTGTTTTTAAAGAAGTTTTCAGTTTTGCATAGGATTTAATAGTGAGTGTAGTCTGTCTGAAGACACCTTCAGTAACTGAAGGCGTTTCAACTGCACCGGAATCTCCTTCAGGAATGAGTCGGAAGGGCCTAAAGGTAAAGGTTGTGGAGGCCTAGTAATATCAGTTTGAGAATCTGATGTCGCCTGGGGTTCTAATCAGTGGTAGTCAGGGGCTGCGTAGGCGCCTCACTGAAAACTGGAGAACCGGCAACTGGCCTAGCAAAGGCCTCGGAATCCAGTTTGGATTTCGGCTGCCTATCCTTATCTTTGCGTTTTTTATGCATTCCGGTCGTCGGTTGCTCTAACGGCATGGTATAATTAAATTTCCTACCAAAATAATGCCGGGCGAAATCAAACAGACGTTTAATAGTTAGTTTATTAAACCTAGCACAAAACCAACAACCTGTGACGTCGTGGTCTGGGCCTAGGCAAGGAATACAATAAGAATGAAAGTCCTTATGAGGTATTTGCTTCCCACAAGAAATGCAATTGTTAACTTTTTCTGACATCGGACTGAGGCAAGAAAAGGTTCCCCAATGGGGTACTTAGCTTTATGAAGACTTCGGTCTGAAATTCGATTTGAAAATCTCAGGAGTCGGCCGCCCGGCACTTGCGAACTGCTTCTGCTTCGGGCACCGCGCGGCAAGAAAGACTGAAGAAAATGACATCGGATGCATCTTATATACACCTGGCGCTCTGACGTCAGGGAAGAAGCTACAGCAACAGACGCCGGACTAAGACTTTGGAACTCGGGCCGACTGCAGGACCGCCTGATGGCAGGATAACCCAACAGCGATGACTGGAGCAGTGTAACACGAACATGCCTGTCCTTATGAAAGATTAAATATGGGGATTTGATGGACAGAGCTTGAATCTCCGACACCCGTCTGGCTGATGTAATGGCTATTAAGAAGGCAGTCTTCCAAGGCAGAAACTTTAATTCACAGGTGGCAGCCAGTTCGAAAGGTGGGGAAGTCGGAGCTTGCAAAACAACGTTTAGATCCCATGGCATAATAGGTTCTGACACAGGAGGCCGGAGTAACAAGGTGCCCTTCAAAAAGGCCGTACAGAGTTTATGGGCCATAAGAGAGGGCTCGTAAGAGATATGAAAATTAGAAATAGCAGCCAGCTGGACCTTAATGATAGCAGGAGCAGAACCCTGCCGAAAGAGCATGGATAAAAAATCCAGAACAGCAGGAATTGGGGCTGTGTAATAGTCCAGTCCCTGCGCATGAGCCCAAATAGAAAATCTTTTCCACTTGCTGGAATAAATCTTCCTGGTGGAAGACTTATGACAAGAGGATAAAATGTGCACAACCTCAGGTGAAAAACGAAGTCTGACTAACGATGGAAGTAGAGTAGCCAGGCTGTCAACCCGAGGGTCCGCAGGGAGGGACGGAACTGTCCCATGTGTCAGTAGGTCTGGTTCTGGGTCCAGAATCCAAGGACTGTCCACTGCATATTGATGAAGAAAGGAGAACCAGACTTGGCGAGGCCAGTGTGAGGCAATTAGAATCATCTTGCTTCCCGATATAGCTTTCTGAATCACTCTTGGTAACAGATGAAACAGAGGGAAAGCATATAGCAGACTCTGGGGCCAATCGTGGACTAGAGCGTCCCTGGGTGACTCCCGCTGTAGGGGGATCAGTGTGAAGTAGTTGCTGCACTTGGCATTGAGGGGATTGGCAAAAAGATCGCAGCAAGGCTGACCCCACCTGCTGAAAATCTGTTCCGTAACCCGGCGGTTCAGGGACCACTCGTAAGGCATTAGAATAGCTCTGCTCAGCCTGTCTGCTATCATATTGGCCTTCCCCAGAATGTGCATTGCCAATAGAAACCGTTGGGAAGACACTGCCCATTGCCACACTTGCATGGCCCCTCTGCACAGGGGATAAAATCTGGTTCCCCCTTGCTTGTTCTGGTACCACAGAACGGACATGTTGTCCGAGTGAATTGCAATCGTTCCCAGAGGAAGAGAGCTCTGAAGTACCAGTAACACCGCTCATCTCTAAAATACTGATGTGCAGATGTACCTCGTGATCTTGCCACATGCCTTGGACCGTCCTGCCAAGATAATGCCCCCCCCACCCCATCTGGGAGGCATCCGTGGTCACCGTGGCAACAGGTGACATAGGAACAAACAGTTTTCTCTCGTCCAGATTGGTGGAGCATAGCCACCAACAGAGGTCTTGTTTGCACCGATCTGTGAGTAGGATCAAGTAGGAAAGGGGAACTTCCTGAAAGGACCATTGGGCAAAGAGGAGCCACTGCAGAAGCCTCATGTGTAATCTGGCTAGAGGCACTAACATGATGGTGGCTGCCACGGATCCCAGAAGCTGGAGAACCCATCTGGCCTGAACTTTGAGAGGTAACAATGCGTGAACCTGACTCTGCAACACTCCTATCCTTTCTTGGGGCAGGAACTCCCACATTCAAACGGTGTCTAGCTCTGCACCTATAAAGGTGACACGCTGTGAGGGCAGCAAGGCAGACTTTCCCCCAGTTCAAGGTAATTCCTAGTCATTGACAGAGGGTAATTGTAGCTTACATGGCTCAAATGAAAAGATGCCTGGTGGGGACGGTGAGGAGCCAGTCGTCCAGGTATGGAAACACTTGGAATCCTTGATGTCTCAGGTGAGCCGTCACCGCCACCAAACACTTGAACACCCTGGGGGCTGTGGTGAAATGAAAGAGCAGGGCACGAAGCTGGAAATGACCGTCTCCCAGCCGGAAGCACAAGTGACTCCTGGATGCCCTGTCCATTTTGATATGGTATAGTGAGCATCCTTGAGGTCGATGGAGCACATCCACACTTCTTTTCCCAGCAATGGAAAAATAGACTGGAGGGTGACCATTCGGAACTTGGACTTCAGAACATAGTGATTCAGTCGGCTGAGATCCAGAATGGGTCTCAGGTCCCCTGTTCTTTTCGGCACCAAAGAAAGTCTTGAGTAAGTTCCTAATCCGATTTGGTCTGAGGGGACAGGTTGGATGACTCCTTTTTCTAGCAGCTTTGAAATTTCTAGCGCTGCTTGATCCCTTTGAATGGGTGGAATGTCCGGGATTCTCTTGACTGGAGGGGGCTCTCATAAAAAGGGGATGGTAACCTCCGGTAACTATTCGAAGCACCCATCGATCCTGGATGATGCTTCCCCAGGCTTCTGGGTACAATGAAATGTGGCCCCCGACTGGCTCCGGAATAGCACACTTGGGCAACACATCAGGAACGATGGTAGAAAGACCAGCGAAAGAAATCACGGTCTCCCGAGTTGTGGGGGCCTCCTCTGCCCCTGGGGCAATGTCTTCAAGAATAGTCTCCCCCTCTGCCTCTGGAGGGGGGGACTCACCTTGAGCTGCAGGGAAAGACTTGTGATTTTTTTGAACCACATCTTCCCTCCTCTCTGAGCCTTGGGGTAAGGCCTAGAAGGGAGGGAAAAACGGACCCCTACGGCAGATGGGGTCTTTCCCTCTTGCTCGCATCTGGTGAGGGTGTTTTTCACTTTGGTCCCGAAGAGTGAGGACCCAAAGGGGGCGTCAGTGAAGGAAGACGAAGGCCTCCGCGAAATGACACAGGAGCGCATCCAGGCTTGCCTCCTGAGGGCTACTCCTGAACTAGATGCCCTACTTGCCCCTTTGGCTGCATAAGATATGAGCCTCACGGAC
Organism: Protopterus annectens; assembly: GCF_019279795.1. Classification (NCBI taxonomy): domain Eukaryota; kingdom Metazoa; phylum Chordata; order Ceratodontiformes; family Protopteridae; genus Protopterus; species Protopterus annectens. The sequence continues at coordinate 718,517,457 of NC_056749.1, forward strand.
GAGTTGACAATTGAACCAAGGGCAGACAACTGGGCGTTAACAGTCTGCGCTAATGCCTCAGGAACGTTACCCGTTTGAGTATCTCCTAACTCCTTAAGGAGATCTCTCTGGAGCAGAGAGAAATGACAAAGGTAATTCAGCGACCGTAGGGTGAAGGTCGCTGATGAAAGGGTACGCTTCCCGTACCGGTCCATACTCCTAGACTCCTTGTTAGGACGACGGCCAGAGAAAGAAGACTCTGCTACTTCCTGCTGAGTGGCCGCCGACACCATCATGGCATCTACAGAAACCCCTTTGGACAGGAACTCCTTCCCCGGGGGACCTGAAAGAAACTTATTAGGTCGTCTGGGTACCGGGTTCCACCGAATCAGGATTCTCACACCCTTCGACAAATTAAATCCAGGAGCTCGAAGGGTGGAGACACCCAAGAGGCGGAGTGTTGAGCACCAAAAGCCTTGAGGAATACAGACTCCTCCTCAGAGGGGGTCTTGGACGGCCAGTCGCCTCTCTGCCTCAAAATCTCCAGGATGTCGGAGAAAGAAACTTCATCGGAGGACGACTTGAGGGACCCCTCTGACTCCTCGAGGTCAGTATCAGAAGTGAGAGACTCGTCCTGGGAGTCTATGTGCTTCCTCTTGCACAACTTCTTTCTTGGGGGCTCCTCAGGCACAGACTCAGAGGGGCCCTCAGAAAGTTGGGGACCGCTCATGGGGGTATCCCCCGACCTTTGGGCTCCACCATCTAACAGGGGGGACATCACAGGCTCTAGCCAGGGTGGAAGTGGACGGAATGACCGATCCGGGTGATGTAACTGAAGATCTGGCCAGTGCACTCCTCATGGCCTGAAGGCGGGTCCCCCCGAATCCGAGAAGCGACTGGCCTCAGAGGCCAAAACCGGAGTCGGGGTTCCGAGCCAATGCGCCGAGGGAGGCTCGGAACCGACAGATGTCCCAAAGTATCCCCCTCTGCCCCGATAGAGGAAACCAGAGTTCCGAAACCAGAGGACGGAGCTGACGTCAGCACCGATAAACTCTTGAGGGGTATCGGAGCAAGCACAAGAACATCACTCTGAGCGGAGCACTCTGGCTCCGAAGACCAGGAAGTGCTCGGAGGAGGAACCATCGGTACAAGCATCGGGACAGGCTCCAGAGCCGAAAATAATTTTGCCAACACCAGCGACTGCAGGAGCCTCTGAACTACCCTATCAACATCCAAATCAGAAAGCCTGGAGGATTTGGAGGAAGAGATGGAGATTGGGATCTCCTGTCTGGAGACCCATGCCTAACACTGGGCGACCGGCTCCGAATGGGTTCCAATAGAATTGGAGCCGAGGTGGAGTCCAGCACAACAGATACCTCCTGCAGCCCCGAGGACAGAGGAGCCGAGGGGGTAGAATCCAGTTTAGAAGTCTTCTCCGGAGGCTCCGTGGAGACTGACTGAGCCGGAGATCTCTTCTTTGTCTTCGAAGCCTTAGACGGAGTACTCAAGGATGAGTCTAAAAACTCCTCAAAAGGAGGTTTTAGGAGACCCTTCAGTATAATCTTGTTTTTCCTTTCTTGTAGCACCCTCGGACTGAAGGTGTGACAAAAACTACAGGACTCTTGTAAATTAATTGCCCCTAGGCAGTATACACAAATGAAATGTCCATCTGTAATGGACATCTTGTAGTTACATTTGGAACATTTCGTAAAACCCGAAGGTTTATGTTCCTTTTGATCCTTAGACATCTTAGAGATTTATACGCCAAAATCAAAACACAAGCAACAGGAACCTAGCCGGGAAAACAGCAAAGGCGGGAAACTACTGTCACAACAGCCAAAGAATCTCTAATTCAAACGGTTCTTTGGGAGTCTACACACACTCAAACAAGGGGAAAAAAAAAAAAACTACTCTACACAGAAAAAAGAATCAAATAAACTTTACACAAAACAAGGAGGACTAGGTCCTCTAATTTAAACTGGCCTAGCCCACCGGAACAGAAGGGATACCCAAAAACACAACAAATTCAGAACGATCAAGGAAAAATAGCTATTAAAATAGCTTTTGTTTGAAAAACCATAATTTTCTGAGAGAAAAGGTTTTAAAGGTACTTCGCCACAGCCAAGCGAGACCACGTCCTAGCTACACAAGCGGCAAACGAGATCTGGGGCTATGGAGCAGTGCAACATGGGATACCTGTTTAGCCCAGCCAATCAGAGACTTTGTGCTAGAAAATAAAAATTTGGCCGCGAGTAAGAATGTAGGCGAGATTGGACCACATAACATCTTGTGATTGCTCTTGGCTAAATGCAGAAGAGGAGGGAACAAATGCTGTCTGAATCAGCAAGATTCTGGGAGCATCCTGTTTTATCATGAACAGGACTTTTAGAATGAGATGAAAGGGAGGGAAGGCCAGGTGAAAGAAAAGTACAGCTGTGTACCTACTATTAATGTAGATGTTAGAGTGTATTCACTGTTGCAGTTATCACACTTGGTTTATCCTGCGGGCAGGCGACCCACAGTCGGCCCGAGTTCCAAAGTCTTGGTCCGGCGTCTGTTGCTGTCGCCTCTTCCCTGACATCAGTGCGCCAGAGGTATTAAAAGTTGCAACCGATGCCATTTTGTTCAGTTTCTTGCCCCAGATGTCAGGTGCCCCCAGATAGGAAGGATGGAAAGATAAAATGCCAAAAAACATGCATACATTACTATAAACATTTCCTTCATCTACAAGCAAATACACCACATAGGTAGTATAGAGATGAGAAGTACAGAAAAGTCCCAGCAATGAAAAAAGGGGGATGGGGGGTGGTGGGTGGGTAACCTGGACTGCAACAGTGAATACACTAACATCTACATTTATGGTAGGTACACAACTGTACTATGTTCATCGTGTTTCACTGTTGCAGTCATTACACTTGGGTAGAATCCCAAAGCTGAGGTTGGGTGGCTGGGTCTAAATTGGATTTGAAGAGGCTACCAAGCCCTGCAGAACTGCAGTGGTAAAGCCCGCTCTGGATTTAGAGTAGAGAGGTAAGTGGTAGTGCTTGGTGAAAGTGTGTACCGAGCCTCCAGGTTGCAGCTTCTAAAATGTCTTTGGTTCGTACTCCTCTGAGGAAAGCTGCTGCTGCTCTGGTAGAATGAGGCCTAATGCCCTTAGGCACTGATTTGCCATGTTGTGCGTAACAAAAGCGGACGCAGTGTCCTATCCATTTCGAGATGGTCTGCTTTGTAAAAGGCTTTCCTTGTGATCCTGCAGCATATGCTACAAACAGTTGCTCAGTTTTTCTGAAAGCTTTTGTTTTGTCCAAGTAAAATCGTAGCTGTCTATGTATATCCAAAGCGTGCAGAAGTCTCTCCCCTTTATTCTGGGAACTTGGTAAAAAGTAGGTAAATGAATGGTTTGGTTTAAGGCCACATTAGAAACCACTTTTGGCATGAATGTTGGGTTTGTCCTAAGAGAAACCCTGTCCTGATGAAAAATGAAGAAAGGTTCCACAGCCATTTATGCCTGTAACTCTGAGACTCTTCTTGCTGAAGTTATTGCTAGGAGCAGAGCAGTTTTCCAAGACAAGAATTTTAGATCAGCTGCACTGGCTGGTTCAAAAGGAGGCAGCGTGAGTTTTTCTAAAACAAAATTGAGGTCCCAAGTAGGTACTGGTGCTCTCCTTGGGGGTCTTATATTTTTTGCCCCTCTAAGGTATTGTCGTAGTAGAGGATGTGAAAAAATAGGAGGTTCCGTATTGTAATGAGCTGAAATGGCAGAGGCATGGATTTTAATAGATAAGAAAGATAAACTTTTGTCCAGCATCTCAGTCAGGTATTGTAAAATCTGAGGCATATTAGGGACAAGTGGTTCGAGCCCTTGTGCTTGGTTCCAAGCACAGAATCTCTTCCATTTTTCTGCATAAGATTTTCTAGTGCTGGGCCTCCTGACTTCTAAAATGACATCCATAACAGCTTTAGAAAGAGGTGCCGTCTGAGTGGCTACATTATCTGCCATGCTGTCAGGTTTAAGGTTCCGAGTTGACTCTGCAGAATCTGATTGTTGTGTTGTGTCAGAAGATGAGGTATTTGAGGTAGAAGCCAAGCTGGGCCTTGAGGCAAACTCTTTAGGATTGGGTACCAGTGCTGGAGTGGCCAGTCTGGGGCAATCAGGATCATTTTTGGCCTTTCTTGTCTGACTTAGCAGCACCTTGGTAAGAAGAGGCATTGGAGGGAAAGCATAGACTGTCAGGCCTTTCCAGCTGAATGACAGAGCATCCACTTTCCATGCTTGAGAGTGATAAGTTCTTGTGCAAAATTTCTGTATTTGGTAATTGTGAGGGGAGGCAAAATGATCTGTGTCTGGGCGTCCCCATTTCCTCGTTATCATGCTGAACACTTGTGGATTTAGCTTCCATTCGTGAGGATCCATGAGATTTCTGCTTAGTTCGTCTGCCAGTGTATTGTTTGTTCCTGACAGGAATTGTGCTTGCAGATGTACTAGATAGATCAGTGCTATGTTCCACAAAGTCATGGCTCGTCTGCATAGGGGGTAGGAATGTGTGCCCCCCTGCTTGTTTATGTACCACATAACTGTGGTATTGTCCATCTTTATTAATAGCTGTGCTGGATGTATTAGGTCCTTGAAAGCCGTCAGGGCATTCTGTACAGCTAGCATCTCTTTTTATTGATGTGAAGATGCATTTGTTCCTTGGGCCACGTGCCCTGAATACATTTTCCTGCCATATGTGCCCCCCCAAGGCATAATCCGATGCATCCGTTATTGTCTGCCTGGCAGGGGGTAAGGTGAAAGGCTGTCCCTTGTTGTGGTGACAGGCCTGGGACCACCATCGAAACTTCTGTTGTAGGCAGGGAATTAAAGTTACGATAGTCTCCAGGCTGTGACAATGCTGAGTCCAAACACTTTTTAGATACCAGTGTAGTTTCCTCATATGCAGATTTGCATATGGAATTAGTAGAATGCAGGATGCCATGAAGCCCAGGGCCTGCAGAATTTTTCTTGCAGGGAGCTGGGTTTTTGTTGTCATCATTTGAAAGTAATGTCAGTTGCCTTTGTCTGTCTGGCGTGAGATAAGCCATCTGGGCAGTTGTATTTAAGCTTTCACCCAGGAATATTATCTCGAGTGGGCACTAGTTTTGATTTCTTTTTGTTTACTGTGTACCCAAGGCAAATTAGCAATCTTTTTACAAATGCCAGATGCTATAGAAGAATGTCCTTGCTCTCTGCTTGAATAAGGCAGTCGTCCAAGTAGGGATATATTTGAATTCCTTTTTGTATGCAAAATGCAATTACTGGTGCCAGGCATTTTGTGAAGACCCTGGGCACAGTAGGTAAGCCAAAGGGCAGTGCAGAGAATTGGTAATGCACTGAGCCTGCTATGAATCTGAGGTATCCTCTGCAAGATTGTCTGATTGGGACATGCAGGTATGCCTCCTTGAGGTCCAAAGTAACTATCCAAGCCTTCTTGCCCAGCATGGGCAGAAGTTGCTGTGGTGTTAACATTTTGAATTTTGGAACATCCAGTAAAGTATTTAGGATTGACAGGGTCCAGTATTGGTTTCCAGGCTTTGTCCCTTCTGGGTACAAAGAAAAGTAGAGTAAAATCCTTGTCCCTGTTCTTGCTGTGGATCTTTTTGAATAGCTCCCATGCCCATAAGAGCAGCAATCTGTTTTTGTGCCTCTGCCCATTGGTTTTGTGGCAGGTCTGGGATACCTTTTGGTTTTGGAAGCGTGTGAAAGTGGAACCGGTAACCCTGAGAAACAATATTCAGTACCCATTGGTCCTAGGTGATCATGTGCCAATTTTGAGAAAAGTGCTAGCTTTCCCCCTAGGGGTGCTATCAAAAGGTAAGTGCTTGGCATTTGTAGAGGGAAGTCATTGGGACCGTTTCCTATAAGGCTGTGATTTCTCTTCCCTTCCTTTGGGGGCTGAAGCGCCCCATTGTTTAGGTCTGTAGGAGCCTTGGGGCTGAGATCTGCCTCTTGGGCATCTGTATCTGCCTCTTTGTGGCCCGACACTGGAAAGGACCAATTTTTTGAAGGCCAGTTTCTGCTAAATCTAGGTGGTTGAACCTGTAAGAAATCTTTCACTGACTGCATTGACTTTGCTTTATCCTCCATTTTCTTTAACAACTCTTCTGCCTTAACACCAAACAAAGTATCATGCTGTAATGGAGCATCCAATAATTCTACTTTAACATGGTCAGGTAAACTTTGTTCTTTCAACAAAGCATGCCTTAGAATAACAGAGCCTGTAACTGCGGCTCTACAAGAAGCCTCTAATGAATCAAAACCACATTGCAGAGTATGCTTTCCCACTTGTTCAACTGCATGCAATAAATCCTGCATTTCCTTACGGTCAGGACTTTCTGTTCTTGACACCATTTTCTGTTTCAACAATGACATGAAGTACTTTTGATATTTAAGCATGTGAAACTGGCAGTTTAAAGTGCTTACAGCTAAACTAGCAGAAGTGTAAACTTTTCCCCATCTGTCCAGAGCTCTGGAATCCCTATCAGAGGGAACAGGAATTTTAGCAGTGGAAGCCTCAAACCCCTTTAGGACCCTGAGAAATTGTTTCTGGGTCTGCAGCGGCGTTTTTGTAAAGAAATTTATGAGAGTCAGGGACCCTGTAGTATCTGTCTGGCTTGACTGGTGCAGGGGGTAAAGAATCAGGAGACAGACTGGATTCAGAAAAAACATCAACAATGTCAAGCACAGGGGGGATAGCCGGGGGGCCTGTGCTGAGGCAATAAATGGAAGTCTCTGAGCCTTTTCTTGGATTCTGAACAATCCTGGCTCTCCCAATGGAAATGCTTCCTCATGGTGTGCAGGGTTTCCTTAAAAGAATAATCCTCAGGCGGAGAGGCTGAAGGTATGGACTCTTCTGCATCAGAATCCTCATAGGGAGGGAGAGAATATCCCTGATCAGAAGAGGAATCAGAGGAAATGGAAACCTGGTCAGAGGAATCATAGTCAGCGTCTTGCCTAGGCCTTTTGTCATGTGGGGGATGGGAACCCCTGATTAAAGTAATTAGGTCTTTGGCCATTTTAAGCATCTGTTTCTTTAGCATGGATGACTGTTCTGGAGAATGCTGTACTTGTTTCTTTGTCTTTAATGGTGTTTTTGACTTTGCCTTTGCTACTGTAGTAGCTTTAATTGTAAGCTGTGAAGGTCTGAAAACACCCTCAGAAGCCGGTGCCTGCTCAGTGGCTCCGGACCCATCTGAAGGTATATTTTCCGTAGGCCCAATGCCTTGAGTTTCCACAGGCCTCTGTCGCCACATGGCTGTCTGTTGCAGCCTGTGGCTCTGAGGTAGTGGGTGTCAGGGGCTGCGAAAGCGCCTCACTGACAACCGGCGACTGGCCTAGAAGAGGCTTCGTTGTCGGTTTTGGACCTCTGATGCCTGACCTTTTCTTTGCATTTTTTATAAATTCCGGTCTGTTGTTCCAACAGCATTATGTAATTAAACCTTCGTCAAAAATAATGTAAAGCAAAATCAAACCGACGTTTAATAGTGCGTTTATTGAATCTAGCACAAAACCGACTAGTAACGTCGTGGTCAGGGCCTAGGCAAGAAATACAGTAAGTGTGAAAGTCCTTATGATGCATTTGCTTCCCACAAGAAATACAATTATTAGCTTTTACTGACATTGGCCTGGAGCAAGAAAAGGTTTCCTCAACTGGGTACTTAGCTTTATTGAAGACTTCGGTTCTGAAACCAAATTTTGAAAATCTCAGGAGTTGGCCGACTGGCACTTGCGAACTGCTTTTGCTTCAGGCACTGCGCAGCAAGAAAGACTGAAGAAAATGGCGTCAGTTGCAACTTTTATACCCCTGGTGCACTGACGTCAGGGAAGAGGTGACAGCAACCGATGCCGGACCAAGACTTTGGAACTCGGGCCGACTGCAGGTCGCCTGCCAGCAGGATAACCCAAGTGTAATGACTGCAACAGTGAAACATGATGAACATCATCCCCTACCAGGAAAAAAAAAAAAAAAAAAAAAAGAGGACATCCTCCTTCCAGACCAGAGCACATGAGCACCGGCACAAAAAAAATGAGGAAGTTGCCTGTTCAGAGGGGAAGCAAACAGATCTACTTCAGAAGGCTAAACAAGGAGAAAGTCACGGTAAGTTGCTTGTTGGGTGCTAGAATCCACCATATCATACATGGACTCAAGTCTCTTAACAGGTACTGTTATGATTCTGTAGTCCATGTTGGTGTTAATGACTTGAGACATACCTCCCTGGACTATATGAAGAGAGACATGACTGAGCTCGTTGAAAGCGTGTCCTAGGCAGGAATGTCCCTGGCCTTAAGCAGCATCCTACCATCACCCAGAAAAATAAGTTATGTCTTACCATAACGTTCCATCTGTATTGTTGATCCTCGTTCAGTCATTACGTATGGGTATCGGTTCCGCGCTCGGAACAAAGCCTGCCATTTTCCAAGCTCGCGTCAGCTTCAAACTCTAGAGCTAAACTCTTACCCACAATTCCCCTCTCCCTGTTACCCCAGATTGAGTTTGCAAATTAAAGAAGGTAGAGACTATCTCTGATCAAATAACCTAAGAGATCTGGATGGTGAGATCCACTAGAATCCACAGGAGGGGGAAGGGGGGAGGATCGTAATGACTAAACGAAGATCAACAATACAGATGGAACATTATGCTAAGACATAACTTATCTGATATTGTTGATCCTCACTCATTCCTTACGTATGGGACAGAGTCCCCAGACACATCTATTCCTGGGAGGCTCTCATGGAAGGACATTCCTGAGCACCACAGAACCGAAAGATGCTCTTCCCCTGGAGGCCAAATCCAATTTGTAATGATTGATGAAGGTATGAGGCGTAACCTAAGTTGCAGCTGCACAGATGTCATGTAAAGAAGCTCTGGCATGGAAGGCAGCAGAAATTGCCACCGACCTTGTTGAATGAACTTTCATGGTAGTAGGCAACGAGATATTATGTTTTGTGTAAATAAAGGTTACACAGTCCTTCAACCATCTAGCTAATGTGACCTTAGCAAAAGCCGATCCTAATCTAGGTCCAGAAAAGGACAAAAATAACTGGTCAGATTTACAAAAGGGTTTAGTCCTGTTTAGGTAAAAACGGACTTAACTGTGTATATTAAGGTTATGTAAGCAATACTCTCCCCCCTCTGTTTGAATGGTCGGGAAAGAAAAAGTACAGTTGTGTACACCTACCATAAATGTAGATGTTAGAGTGTCTTCACTGTTGCAGTCATAACTGTAGGGTGTTCCTGCCGGCAGGCAGCCCGAGGTCGGCCAGAATCCCAAAGTCTGGGTCCGGCGTCAGCTGTATAAGCTAGTATCCTGACGTCAGTACGCCTTGGTACATAGCCCTCAGCCGACGCCATCTTCTCCAGCCTTTCTTGCCCTAGATGTCAGAAGTCCCCAACAAATCAAAAATGAATCCAACAAGGAAACACAAATACACCACAAATAAGAGAAAAAGAGGGGATAGGAGGGAGGGAAACCCCGACTGCAACAGTGAAGACACTCGAACATCTACATTTATGGTAGGTGTACACAACTGTACTATGTTCTTAGTGTTTCACTGTTGCAGTCATAACTGTAGGGTGGAATCCCAAAGCAGTGTAGAGGGGAGGAGGCTTTAGATAGAAGGGAGGCAAGAATACCCTGCAAGACAGCAGAGGCAAAGCCTGCCCTAGACTTAGAAAACAAGGGAGATTGTAGTGCTTGGAAAAGTATGCACAGAACTCCAAGTGGCAGCTTCAAGATATCCTTGGTAGGGACTCCTCTGAGGAAAGCTGTAGAAGTAGCAGCTGCTCTAGTAGAATGACTTCTAATGGTCCCTGGAAACTGTTTCCCATGATGAGTGTAACAAAATCTGATTCCATAAGCAATCCATTTGGAAACAGTTTGTTTAGAAATAGGTTTTCCAAGAGAACTGGAGGCAAAGGAAACAAACAATTGGTTAGACTTTCTGAAATCTTTAGTCTTGTCCAAGTAAAATCATAACTGTCTGTGCACATCCAATGAATGCAAAATCCTTTCCCCTTTATTTTGAGGATTTGGAAAGAAAGTAGGAAGGTGGATTGATTTACGAAATCACCTTAGGCGTGAAAGTAGGATTGGTCCTCAAGGATACTCTGTCTTGATGGAAAATAAGGTATGGTTCCACAGCCATGAGAGCTTGCAACTCTGAGACCCTTCTGGCAGAGGTCAATGCTAACAAAAGAACAGTCTTCCAGGATAGAAACTTAATATCTGAAGATGCAGCAGGCTCAAAAGGAGGCAAAGTAAGCTTTTCTAAAACATAATTAAGATCCCAGGCAGGGACAGGAGGGGTCCTTGGGGGCCGCAAATTTTTAGCCCCTCTCAAGAACTGCTTCACCAAAGGATGTGAAAAAACAGGAGGATCAGAACTGAAATGCGCACAGATAGCAGAAGCATGAATCTTAATGGAAGAAAAGGAAAGTCCTTTAGATAAAAGTTCAAAGGTAAAGCAAAATAGAGGAGAGATCAGGAACCTGAGGATCAGAGCCTCGGTCCTGCATCCAAATAGAAAACCTCTTCCATTTAGAGGCATAGGATTTCCTAGTGCTAGGCCGTCTAGCTTCCAAAAGAACATCCAAAACTTGTTTGGGAAGACTAGAGGAAATCAAATTCCTTTGAAGAGCCAAGCTGCCAGGCAAAGGGTCTTGAGATTGGAATGCAGTAACTGACCCTGATGCTGGGACAGAAGCGAAGGGTTCAGTGGGAGAATCCAAGGAGGCCCCGAGAACAGGAGCTTTAAGGTTGGATACCAAAACTGCCGAGGCCAATTTGGAGCAATCAAGATGAGGAACTTGGGCTTGTCCTGTTTTATCTTCAATAGTACCCGAGGCAGTAGAGGAAGAGGAGGGAAGGCATATGCTGAAAGGCTTCTCCAGCTGAAGGACAGGGCATCCACTCTCCATGCTGTTTTGTGGAAGGACCTGGTGCAAAAGCGAGGCAGCTGATGATTGAGATGGGATGCAAACAGATCTATCTGGGGACATCCCCAAACTGCAGTAATCCTGTTGAACAAGTTGGTGTCTAGCATCCATTCGTGAGGATCTGAAATGTTTCTGCTCAGGCTGTCTGCTAAGAGATTCTGTTTCCCTGGAATGAATTGAGCCTGGAGATGCAGATTCAAATTTAGAGCTGTGTCCCATAAACCCATAGCTAGTCTGCAAAGGGGGTATGAATGAGAACCCCCCTGCTTGTTGATGTACCACATGACCGTGGTGTTGTCTGTGCGAATTAGCAGAGGCCCTGGCAGTAAAAGGTTTATGAAGGCTAAAAGGGCATTTTGAACTGCCAACATTTCCTTCAGATTGATGTGCCAGTGAAGATGGTCCTTTGTCCAGGTTCCCTGCTGGCAATTGTCTAGAAAGTGTGCTCCCCAAGCATAATCCGAGGCGTCCGTGGTTAGGATTTGAGCAGGTTGAGGGAGACGAAAAGGTTTTCCTTCGTTTAAAGTGCATGCCCTGGACCACCAGAGGAACTCCTTCTGGCGGCAGGGGAGCAGAGGAATCAGAATATCCAGATCGTGGTAATGCTGTGACCATACACTTTTCAGATACCATTGAAGCTTTCTCATGTGAAGCCTTGCGTTTGGAATCAACAGAATGCAGGAAGCCATGTAGCCCAGAGCCTGCAGGAATTTCCTTGCAGTGAGCTGAGATAGAGTTGCCAAGGTGTTGAAAGTAGAAGCCAGCTGAGTTTGTTTTTCTGGAGTGAGGTAGGCCCTTTGTAAGGTTGTATTTAAGAGGGCTCCCAAGAATACCATTTGTTGAGAAGGGATCAAATGTGACTTTTTTATGTTCACTGAGAATCCCAGTAGTAGGAGAAGACGTTGAACAAAGTCCAGATGTTGAAGCAGAAGATCTTTGCTGTCTGCCTGAATAAGGCAGTCGCCCAAATAGGGGTAAATCTGAATCCCCTGAAGTCTGCAGTAAGCCACTACTGGTGCCAGGCACTTGGTGAAGACTCTGGGCGCAGTAGATAAACCAAAGGGCAGAACAGAGAATTGAAAGTGCCTCGAACCTGCCTTGAACCTGAGGAATTTCCTGCGTTCTTGTCTGATAAAGGAAGCCTATTTGCATATCCCTAAGTCCAATGTCACCATCCAGGCGTCCTGAGAGAGCATTGGAATTAGCTGTTGCAGAGTAAGCATCTTGAACTTTGGAATTTCCAAAAAGGTGTTTAACACAGAAAGGTCCAGAATAGGTCTCCATGAGTTTTGTTTTCTGGGAACCAGAAACAACCTTGAATAAAACCCTTTTCCCATTTCCGAGAGTGGAACAGGCTCTATGGCTCTCATGGCCAGAAGAGCATCCACTTGAGTTAAGGCCTCTGACCATTGAAGTTTTGGCAGATCTGGCCAACCGTGAGTCCTTGGCAAAGTGTGAAAGTGGAACTTGTAACCTTTTAAAATCACGTCCAATACCCATCTGCCCTGGATAATAAGAGTCCAATTTCTGTAAAAAAGAGACAGTTTTCCTCCGAGAGGGGCGTCCAGGTGAAGGGGTCCTGAAGCCCAACCGAGAGAGTCATTGAGTTTGCTTTCTTTGAGATTGGGATCTGTCTTCTCCCCTACTAGGTGAAGCAGTCCATTGTCTAGATCTGTAAGAGGTCTGGCCTTGACCACGACCTCTGGAGCGTCTATATCTTCCCCTTTGAGGCCTGTCAGACGTGGGAAAGGACCAATTTTTAGAGGGCCAATTCCTGGAAAATCTAGGAGGCTGAACTTGCAAGAAATCTTTTACAGTCTGCATGGACTTTGCCTTTTCTTCCATCTTTTTAATAACTTCCTCTGCCTTAGAACCAAAAAGAACATCTTGTTGAACAGGGGCATCTAATAACTTAGCCTTAACCTGTTCAGGTAAACTTTGTTCACGAAGCCAGGCATGTCTCCTAATCACAGTACCAGAGGCAGCAGCCCTGCAAGAAGCATCCAAAGCATCAAAACCACAATGTAAGCTATGCTTGTTAACCTGTTCAGTAGCATGCAAAACATCCTGAAGTTCCTTATCCTCTGCACAAGCAGGAAGGGAAGCAAGCTTTTGCTTTAAAACGGACAAAAGAAATTGCTGATATTTAAACATATGAAACTGGCAATTTAAAGCCCTTACAGACAGGGTAGCAGAAGTATATACCTTTTTTCCCACCAGTCTAAAGCACGAAAATCCTTCTCAGAGGGAATAGGATTTTTAGAAGTAGCAACCTTAGCAGCCTTAAAGCCCTGAGAAATAGTTTCAGGATCCGCAGCAGGGTTTTTAAATAAAAATAAATGAGAGTCAGGAACCCTATAAAATCTATCAGGCTTAGAAGGAGCAGGAGGCATGGAATCAGGATTCAAATTAGCCTCAGAAAAAGCATCATCTACAATGTCCAAGACAGGAGGGATAGCTAAAGGCCTATGCTGAGGAAGAAGAAGAAATTCTCTAAGCCTCTTCTTGGAAGCAGAATATTCCTGTCCTTCCCAATGAAAATGTTCCCTCATCTCATGCAAGGTTTCCCCAAAAGAAAAATCCTCAGGCGGAGGCCGAGGGCAAAGAATCCTCAGCATCCGAATCCTCATAAGGGGAAAGGAATAGTCCTGATCAGAGGAAGAAACAGAAGATACAGAAGCCTGGTCAGAGGAATCCAGAGTAACATCCTGTCGAGGCCTTTTCTCAGGAGGGGGGTGAGAACCCCTAATCATTGTAAGCAAATCTTCAGCCATCCTCAATAATTGTTTTTGTATCTTGGGAGTGGATTCAGAAGCAGCTTGAGCTGGAACTTTAGACTTAGTAGGAGTCTTTGTCTTTGCCTTTGAAATAGTGATGTGAGTAGGCCTGAAAACCCCCTCAGAAGCCGGTACCTGCACAGTGGTTCCGGACCCATCTGAAGGAGCGACGTCCGAAGGTCCTGCAGCAGTAAAAATAGTGGGCCTTGATGGCTCCCCATGGGAGTCCATATCGGCCATCGGTTCAGAAGTGGCAGACGACAGGGGCTGCAAAAGCGCCTCACTGACGACAGCCGAACCGGACGCTGGCTCCAGCTGCAACGAGTCCTGTTTGGACCTCGGAGGCCTGTCTTTGTCTTTGCGCTTCTTTTGAACTCCGGTAGTGTCCGACGACATTCTATAATTGAAGCGTCTGCCAAAATAATTTAAAGCCCAATCGTACCTGCGCTTGATAGGACGAGAGTTGAACCTGGCACAGAACCGACAACAAGAAACGTCGTGGTCAGGGCCTAAGCAAGGTAGACAGTAAGAGTGGAAATCTTTATGAGGTATTTGTTTCCCACACGCTATACAATTATTAACTTTTTCTGACATCGGAGGAACAAGAAAAAGATTCCCCAACGGGGTACTTAGCTTTGAGAAGAGAAGTAAGAACTTCGGACCGACAACAACCAAATATGCTGTTCGAAAATCGCCAACCAACGTTTTGCGAGCTGCTTTCCACCGCACTGCAAGAAAGACTGGAGAAGATGGCGTCGGCTGAGGGCTATGTACCAAGGCGTACTGACGTCAGGATACTAGCTTATACAGCCGACGCCGGACCCAGACTTTGGGATTCTGGCCGACCTCGGGCTGCCTGCCGGCAGGACACCCTACAGTTATGACTGCAACAGTGAAACACGAAGAACATCTGGCAAATCAATGGCTTAATTAATGGACATTTCAGAGATCACTTTAGGCAGAAATGACCGATTAGTTCTCAGACGCTATCTCTATGTAAAATCATGTATGGACTCTTGATACATAAAGTTTGAAGTTCAGAAATACATCTGGCAGAAGTAATAGTGACCAAAAACAAGGTTTTCCATGACTAATACTTGAGGTCGCAAGAAGAGGCTGGTTCAAAAGATGCCATTGTCAGAGCTTGTAGAACTAATGATAAATCCCATGGTTGAGTAGGTTCTCTAAAAGGTGGCTTCAGATGATTCACACCTTTTATGAAGGTCTTGCACAATTTATGGGACACGAGAGGAATCTTGGACACCCCCATGAAAATTAGAAATTGCAGCCAAATGAACTCTAATGGTAGAGGCCGATAAACCCGACTGAAACAGGTCGGCCAGATAGTCTAGTATTATCGACACTGGTGCTGAAAAGGGGTCTACTTGTTTATCTTTCAGCCAACAGGTAAATCTTTTCCACTTGCTCAGGTAAGTAATTCTAGTGGAGGACTTACGAGAAGCAATGAGAATATCATGTACTGGTAAAGATCGATCATTCTGCCTGGCAATCAAGGGAATTGGAGTAGCCAAACAGTTAGCTTCAGGCTGTTCAGGTTGGGGTGAATCGGGTTCTGTGGGTGCGAGATCAACTCTGGGATTGGATGGAGGATCCATGGTCGATCTAGTAGGTGAGGCCAAAGGAATGGGAACCAAATCTGTCATGGCCAATATGGTGCTATGAGGATTACCTTGCTCTTCAACCGCCGGGCTTTCTTCAGAAAGGGGAAATGAGAGGAAAGGGCGGAAATGCGTAGAGAAGACCCGAGGGCCAATTGTGGACTAGAGCTTATCTGGGTGACTGTCCAGGAAGGGGAATCAGGGTGAAGTAGTTGCTGCATTTGTAGTTGGCCGGGGATGCAAAGAGGTCGCAGCAAGGACGGCGCCAGCAGTGGAAGATCGCCGCCACTATCAAGGGATTCAGGGACCACTCGTGAGGTTGCAGAATGCACCTCCTGAGTCTATCATGTCGGAACTCCCAGGAATGTGTGTTGCTAGAAGAAAACTGTTGGTAGCCATCGTCCATTGCCATATCCTCATGGCCTCTCGACAAAGGGGGTAAGATTTGGTTCCACCTTGCTTGTTGATATACCAGACCACCGCCATGTTGTCTGACTGAATCGCAATTGTCCCAGACGGCAGCAGGGGATGGAATGCTTGCAAAGCCAGAAGCACAGCCCTCAGCTCTAGAACATTTATATGCAGATGGGCCTCCAGTTGGGACCAAGTGCCTTGGGCTGTCTGTCCCTGACACAGCCCCCCCACCCCAAGACCATTGAGAGACATTGTGTGTCATCCACCAATTTAAATCCTGTTTGCACCTGTGGGTTAATCGAATCATGGCTGAAAGAGGATGCTGAAAAGGATTCTGTTGTGTGAGCAGTAGCCATTGTAGAAGCCTCATGTGAAACCTGGCCAGGGGACAATGGTGATGGAGGCTGCCATGGAACCCAACAGCTGTAGAACAGAGTGAGCCATGGATTCTTCCTTTGAAAGGAATGGAATTAGTTGTTACTTTATCCTTAGAATTCTGTGCTCTGGAATAGCAGCTATGCAGTTTTGTGTGTCCAAGATAACCCCTATGAATTCTGTCGACTGAGATGGGGTGAGATTGAATTTCTACCAGTTTATGGTTATGCCCAGCCTCTGAGCAGTGAGAGAGAGTATGCCAGGGCTTTTTCCAGTAGATGTCTGGTGGGGGCGGAAATGAGCCAGTCTAGGTACAGAAACACCTAGAATCCTTGCAGTCGCAAGTGAGCTGTGACAACTGCCATGCACTGTGTGAACACTCTGTGGGTTGTAGAGAGTCTGAAGGTCAGTACTCTGAACTGGTAGTGACTGGCTCCCACATGGAAGTGCAGAAATTTTCTTGGCGGCCTGTCCACCTTTATGTGGTAGTACGCATATTGAAGATCTATAGAGCACATCCAATCGTCTTTTTCCAAAAGTGGGAGGATAGACTGTATAGTGACCATCCGGAACTTTTGTATTCACAAATTTGTTCAATACGCTGAGATCCAAAATTGGTCTCCAGTCCCCAGGTTTTCTTTGGCACCAAAAATAGTCTTTAGTAGAATCCGGATCCTATCTGGTCTGGAGGGACCATTTGGATGACTCTTTCTTAGCAGCTTTTCTATCTCTAGTGCTGCTTCTTCCCTTTGACTGGGTGGAATGTCAGGAAGATTTTTTGAAGGGACGGGATAAAGATCAAAGGGGATATGATAACCTCTGGTTTTGATCTTCTGTACCAAAGAATCAGAGGTGATGGCTAGCCAGGCAGGAGGGTACAAGGAGAAATGTTCCCCAACCACCTCCAGAGGAAAGGAGATGGCTCTTCAGGAGCGCTGGCAGGATTGACCAGGGAAAGAATCCCTGAAACCCTGGTTACGCGGTCCCCCTCTGCCCCGAAAGGAGCGTCTTCCCTGTGAGTTTCCCCCTCTGCCTCTGGGGGAGAACTCGGCCTGTGTGTCACGGAAAGGACCCTGAGATTTCTTAAACCACATCTTCCCACTCTCTTGGTTTTGGAGAAAGCACGTTGAGGGGAAGAATAACGGACACCTACGGCAGAAAGGGTCTTACAGTCTTGTTCACATCTGGCCAGTGTGCTTTCAACTTTGGGCCCAAACAACGAGGAGGGCTCAATGGGGGCATTAAGAAAGGAAGACTTAAAAGGTTCTGCGAAGTTGTACAAGTGCATCCAGGCATGCCGTCTCAAGACCACAGCTGAACCCGCTGCTCTAGCTGCTCCTTCTGATGCGTGAGATATCAATCGCATAGAGGAGTTAGATATAGACTCAATGGTGGCCAGCTGAGAGACCACTGTCACGGACCTCAGACACTGCACCAGCCAAGGTTTCAGAGAGCTCAGAAACCAGATCCCTTTGAAGCCTGGTAAAATGTGCCATATAATTCAAGGACCGGATAGCAAAGATCGCTGAAGCAAAAGTGCGCTTCCCTATTCTGTCCAGGGCCCGGGACTCTGTTAGGCCGATGGACAGTCTGGCCTTCTTCTGCCAGATCCTTTTTTATTGCAGCCACCACCACCAAAGCATCTACAGGAAGACCTTTGGACCAATGGGGATCTGAAGCAGGAGGGGACAAGATCTTATCTGGCCTCTGGGAAATAGCTTCAACAGTATCAGGGGCCTTCCAAGCATGCTGCACGATGAACTTGACAAGTTCATAGGCAGGTGGAGTAACCCAGGAGGTAGGGGGCCGGGTGCGAAAAGCCTGCAGGAACACAGATTCCTCAAGGGTCGGATTAGAGGGCTGCCAGTCACCTCTATTTCAGGATTTCAAGGATATCGCCAAAGGATACCTCAGAGGGTGACCTAGGGGATCCTCCCCCCTCATCGAAATCTGTGCCTTCGGTGAGAGACTCCTCTGTGGAGTCCATGTGCTTCCTCTTACAAGAACTTTTCTGGTGGACTTCCTCAGCAGGACAAGCTGGGGAAGACCACAGAAAAGGGGATTCCTGAGGCCCTTGCACCCAGTGTACGCTAGGTGCGACTTGTGAAACCAGTGTACCAGAGAAGGGCGGAGGTATAGACAGTCCGGTATCGCCAGCAGCGAAAGCCTTCTCCATCAGTTGGAAGGCTGGTCCACCTGGAGAGGAGTGTGTCAAGGACAGGGGGCACTCCTCCCCTAAGTGGCTCAGCCTGCCGACTCAGAGTCCCTGGATGGCTGTGGAGCAGCAAGCTATGCGCATCACAGCTGACATCCTGGGTCGCAGTAAAACTTTCCTGCCACAAAGGCAACTGCGGTTCCTTAGTGAGATCCATAAAGAGAACTGCAGAAGGGGAAGACTGTACGACATCCATGGACTTCAAAGGCAATGAAGGAGGAGAATAAGAAAGTGTCTTTGGAGATGAGTGATCACCTCCCAAGGAAGGATAGTTCCTGGGGGGGTGGAATACCACTGGCCAAGAATGCCTGGTCCACAAGACGCAAAACATGTTCAGAAAGACTTCTAGTGGACCTCACAGACAGAGAGAAACAGGCCTGTCCACAAAAGAGGCAGACTCTGTGCCCATCTCATCTGATCGCACAGAGGACAATGGTGCAGAGAAAGACTGAACTACTGTAGTCTGCACCAAAGATGTCATCGGTGCCGATGTCATTGTCTGCACCGACAGGGATCGGTGCTGAAGTGGTTGTCAGTGCTGAAACTGGAACCGAAAAAAAGTACAGTTTTGTACCTACCATAAATGTAGATGTTCGAGGATCCACATTGCTGCAGTCCTAACTATTGGGTAGTCCGCTGTCCAGTCGGCCCGAATACCAAAGTATATGGCTGACGTCGGTCAGGGCGCATTAGACTGACGTCAGTACGTCAGGGTACTAATGCGCATGACCGACGTCATATCCTCAGTCTTTTCTTGCCCCAGATGTCAGAAGACCCTGAAAAGATAAGGCCAAAAGCCAAAAATTCCCAACATACCTGCACCAAAATATATATATACAATATATACAAAAACAGCAGAATATAACTTCACCTACACAACCACCCCTAAACACAGAGGGGAAGGAGGGAGGGTAAATTGGACTGCAGCAATGTGGATCCTCGAACATCTACATTTATGGTAGGTACAAAACTGTACTATGTTCTTCATTCCACATTGCTGCAGTCCTAACTATTGGGTAGAATCCCAAAGCAGAGGTAAGGGAGGCTGGCAAATCATAAGGAAGCAGGAACTGACAACATGCCTTGCAAAATAGCTGTGGCAAAACCAGCCCTAGACTTAGAGTAGAGAGGAAGGTGATAATGCTTAGAGAAAGTATGCACTGAACTCCAAGTAGCTGCCTCCAAAATATCCTTTGTTGCCACTCCCCTTAGAAATGCTGTTGAAGTGGCAGTAGCCCTAGTGGAATGAGGCCTAATCCCAGCTGGAATCTCCTTGCCATGATGGGAATAACAAAATGCAATGCAACACCCAATCCACCTAGAAATAGTTTGTTTTGACACAGGCTTGCCCTTTGAACTCAAAGCAAAAGAAATAAACAACTGCTGAGACTGCCTAAAATCCTTAGTCCTGCTCAAATAACGCAATTGCCTGTGTACATCTAAAGTGTGCAAAATCTTTTCCCCTTTATTTTGGGGACCTGCATAAAAGGTAGGCAAATGAATAGTTTGGTTTAAAGCCACACTAGAAACCGCCTTAGGCATAAAGGAAGGATTAGTACGTAAAGATACCCTATCCTTATGAAAAATCAAAAGGCTCCACTGCCATAAGGGCCTGCAACTCAGAAACCCTTCTTGCAGAAGTAATGGCCAACAAAAAAGCAGTCTTCCATGACAAGTATTTCAATTCAGCAGTAGCCGCAGGCTCAAAAGGTTGTAGAGTAAGTTTCTCCAACACAAAATTGAGATCCCAAGCAGGAGTAGGAGCTCTAATGGGGTCTTATATTCTTTGCCCCTCTAAGAAATTGCTTGAACAAAGGATGCGAAAACAATGGTGGGTCACAATCATAGTGAGCTGAAATTGCTGCAGCATGAATCTTAATGGAAGAGAAAGACAAACCTTTGTCCAGTAACTCAGTAAGATATTGAAGAGCCACACTCAAATTTGGCTCAGAAATCTCCAAATTGTTTGCTGCACTCCAAAATAAAAATCTCTTCCATTTTTCTATGTACACTTTCCTTGTACAAGGTCTCCTGGCTTCCATAATCACATTTAAAACTTGTTGAGGAAGTTGAGACCTACTGTCTTTCAAAACAGAATATGCCAGGCTGTTAGATGAAGACAGTGAAGCTTGACATTGAGCAGGTGACCGTCTCTGAGACAACAGGTGTGGAATCAAGGGTAAAGGCCATGGAGGCTTCCTTACCAGACTCCTCAGTAATGGGTACCAGTGCTGCCGAGGCCAATCTGGAGCTATTAAAATCATCTTTGGCTTGTCTTGTCTGACTTTTAGAAGCACCTTTGGAAGAAGAGGCAGAGGTGGAAACGCATACACATGAAGATTTTTCCAACTGAAAGAAAGAGCATCCACTCTCCAAGCTGTGTGATGAAACCTCTTTGTGCAAAACTTTGGCAGCTGGTGGTTTAGTGGAGAAGCGAACAGATCTATGTCTGGAGTTCCCCATGACACTGTCAATTTTTGAAATACATGAAGATCCAGTTTCCACTCGTGGGGATCCATGATTTGTCTGCTTAACACATCTGCTAAGGAGTTCTGTGCTCCCGACAGAAACCTTGCCTGAAGAGTTAATTGCAAGCTGAGCGCAGTCTCCCATAAAATCATTGCTTGCCTGCACAATGGGTAAGAATGTGTTCCCCCTTGTTTGTTGATGTACCACATGACAGTTGTGTTGTCTGTTAGAATCAACACCTGCCCTGGAAGAAGTAATTCCTTGAAAGCCATTAATGCAAACTGGACTGCTAACATCTCCTTCATGTTGATATGTAGATGCTGTAGTCTGGCAGGCCACTTGTCTTGTATCCACTTTCCATTTAGATGAGCTCCCCAGCAATGTCTGAGGCATCTGTCGTTAGAATCTGACTCGCCTCTGGCCGGGTCACAGAGAGTCCCTTGTTTAGGTGACATTCCTGAGCCCACCACAAAAATTCCTTTTGAATGCAAGGTATTATTTGAATGACAGTGTCCAAATCCTGGCAGTGCTGTGTCCATACATTTTGAGATACCATTGTAGCTTCCTCATATGCAGTTTGGCATTGGGAAGCACCAGAATACAAGATGCCATGAACCCTAAGGCTTGAAGGACTGTCCTTGCAGTCAGCCCGGACTGAAGAGATAGTTGATGGAAGTAACTGGAAAGATTCTTTTGTTTGTCCGGGGTTAAAAGGCCATCTGGGCTGCTGTATTCAGTCTCACACCCAGAAAGCACATGTCTTGAGAGGGTACTAGACTGGACTTTATTTCGTTCACAGAATACCCTAGGCATCTTAGCACTGCTATGACATATTCCAAATGCTGTAGAAGGTCTTCCTTTTCTTGAGCCAGAATCAGGCAGTCGTCCAAGTAAGGATAGATTTGAATTCCTTTTAGCCTGAAGTAAGCTATCACTGGAGCCAGAACCTTTGTGAATACTCTGGGCGCAGTAGATAAGCCAAAGGGCAATGCAGAGAACTGATAATGAGAATTTCCAGCTCGAAAACGCAGATACCTTCTGCAACTTAGTCTTATAGGCACATGAAGGTAAGCTTCCTTGAGATCTAAAGTTACCATCCAGTGATCGTTGCCCAGCAGAGGTAAAAGCTGTTGTAACGTCAACATTTTGAACTTGGGAATGTCCAGATAAGTGTTGAGGATAGATAAATCCAAAATTGGTCTCCACGTGTTCCCCTTCTTTGGTACTAGGAACAGGCGAGAATAAAATCCTAGGACCCTTTCTGGCACAGGAACTGGCTGAATGGCCCCTATTTGGAGTAACAGAGAAATCTGCTTGTGAGCCTCTTGTCGTTGTAGAGGAGGAATGTCTGGCATGCCTTTGAAAAGAGGCAAGGTATGGAAATAAAACCTGTAACCGTTGTGAATAATATCCAGAACCCATCTGTCTTGGGTAATTAAATCCCAATTTTCTTTGAAAAGAGACAGCCTTCCTCCCAACGGTGCTGCCAGGCGAGAATGAACTGGCAGCTGAAAAGGCAGGTCATTGGGTCTGTTTATGAAAGGACTGACCCCTGCCCTCACCAGAAGTCTGAGCAGGGGAACTCCCTGTCCTAGGCCTAAAAGAACCCTGAGCTCTGCCCCTACCACGTCTAGACCTACCCCTAGACTGGGAATCATAAGCAGGATAAGTCCATCCCTTACTAGGCCAATTTCTACTAAACTTCGGAGGCTGCACCTGCAAAAAATCTTTAACAGTTTGCATAGACTTAGCCTTGTCCTCCATTTTCTTCAAAACTGCTTCCACAGGCGAACCAAACAACACATCAGACTGTAAAGGAGCATCCAAAATCCTTGTCTTAACATGCTCAGCTAAATTCTGATCTCTCAACCAGGCGTGCCTATGAAGAACAGAACCAGTGGCAGCCACCCTGGAGGAGGCCTGCACAGCATCAAAACCACACTGCAAGGAATGTTTACCCACCTGTTCAGACACATGAACTAAATCCTGCAACTCTTTACACTCAATACCTTCAGCCAGAGCATCCACCTTAGATTTCAACTGTGAAAGAAGATAATTCTGATATTTTAACATGTGAAACTGACAATTCAACGCCCTCATGGCTAAAGTGGAAGAAGTATACACTTTCTTTCCCCATCTATCCAAAGCCCTTGCCTCTTTATCAGGAGGGACAGGATTTTTAACAACTGAGGCCTTCACACCTTTAGGCCCCTGAGAGACAGTTTCGGGTCTGCCCTAGGACTCTTAAAAGATACTTATGAGCTTCAGGCACCCTATAATACCTATCCGGTTTAACTGGGGCAGGAGGCAAAGAATCAGGATTCAGGGAAGCCTCTGCAAACACATCTTCCACCACATTCAAAACAGGAGGTATAGCTAAAGGCCTATGCTGGGGTAAAACAAGAATTCCCTAAGCCTTTTCCTGGAATCAGAGAAATCTTGACCTTCCCATTTAAAATGCTCCCTCATGGAATGCAGAGTCTCTGAAAATGAAAAATCCTCAGGAGGAGAAGCAGAAGGAGTAGAATCATCCACATCAGAATCAGAATAAGGAGGGTACTCCTGCAAGTCTTCAGTCAAGACTCCGAAGCCTCCGAGCATTGCTCAAAACTCTCAAACTCAGGTTCCACCCTAGGCCTCTTATCAGGAGGGGCATAGAACCCTTATCATAGTAATCAAATCCTCTGCCATTTTAAGCATATGTTTCTTAGGCAAAGACCCTGAAGAACTAGGAGAAACCCCCACTGAAGCTAAACTTGGCCTGCCCCTCAAAGAAGCCTTGGAAACAGAAGGGGAGGCTCTAACCACCTTAGGAAGAGAGGGAAGAACAGCCACCTGAGAAGCCCCCTCAGCCTGGCCTACTTCCTGAGAGGATACATCCTGTAACAGTAAAGTCTCTCCCTGAGACTCCAAAGAAACACCTGGCAAAACCTCCGGCTCCACTGAGCCTTCTAAAGAACCGACGTCTGGGACTGTCGGTTCCTCCACTCTAGGCTTTGCTGCTTTATCTTTGCGTTTTAGCGAAGCGGCCGGAGCATCCGACGGCATTTTATAATTACAACGCTTCCCAAACACTAACCTGGCACAGTCTAACCTTCTCTTAATAGTGCGTTTGTTAAATCTAGCACAAGAGCGGCATCCAACAACGTCGTGCTCAGGCCCTAAACAAGGTATACACAAAGTATGGTAATCCCTATGAGGTATCTGTTTCCCACAAGAAATACAGTTATTCACTTTTTCTGACATCCGGTTAAATACTGAGGCAAGAAAAAACCAAAATATTCCCCAACGGGGTACTTAGCCAACTTTGATTCGGTTTGAAAACTCTGACTTCAGAAACTTTCAGAACGCCAACCTGCACTCGCAAAATTGCTTCTGCATCGGACCATGCGGCAAAAAAGACTGAGGATATGACGTCGGTCATGCGCATTAGTACCCTGACGTACTGACGTCAGTCTAATGCGCCCTGACCGACGTCAGCCATATACTTTGGTATTCGGGCCGACTGGACAGCGGACTACCCAATAGTTAGGACTGCAGCAATGTGGAATGAAGAACATCTGGAGTCAGTAACAAAGGCCTTGGTTCTGAGCAAGATCTTGGAGCAGACGCTGTCGAGGCCTGCGCCGACTGAACGGTCGGTGCCGATACAGTGGTAGAGGTCTGAACAGAGGAGCCCCTCGGTGCCGATATGTAGAAGGCTGCAGGAGAGAACGGAGCCAAAATCACTAATGGAGCCGAAGGCCTTGGTGCCGAAGATCAGGGCAGTGAAAGCACTGGGACCAACAAGAGCACTCCGGAGCTGAAATTTTAGCCTTTTTAGATTTTGGTTGGCGAGAGTCCCCAGCCAAAGACGAAGGCAAGGATTTCGCCTTAGTAGAAACATCTTTTTTCTTATGGGCTTTAGGAGGGATTGAGACCTCTGACCCAGAAATAGCCTCTGAAAAGGGAGATTTTAGAAGTCTCTTCAATATCAACTTATTTTTCCTTTCTAACAAAGTTCTATTAGAAAAGTTTTCACATATAGTACAAGGTGGTTCAACAGATAAATGGGAAGCTCCCAAACAAACAGTGTGCGCATCAGAAGTAGGCAGTTTGTGTCCACAATCAGAACACCGTTTAAACCCTGGACTACCCTTTTTATCTACCATATTAACAAATAGAAAGTACCAACAACGGTACAAGAGTACCAGAAGGTATGAAAAAGAAAGGAAAAGGATTACCAACAATGGTAAGGAGAAAATACCGCGTGGTAAAAAGGGTAAGTAAAGGACAGAAGAAACCTGAGGAAATTAACTCTAGATGCGATAGGGCAAGAGACAATAAAATATCAGCTTTTCTGACAGAAAAGTAATTTGTAAAGCAATTAAACAATTGACTGTACTTAGCTCAAGAGATGTAGCTTGACACGACCGGATGGCAACACGGCAAACGAAATCTGGGGTAACAGGGAGAGGGGAATTGTGGGTAAGAGTTTAGCTCGAGAGTTTGAAGCTGACGGGAGCTTGGAAAATGGCCGGCTCGGTTCTGATACCAATACCTAAAGAACGAACATGGATTAATATCAGATTGATGCTTCAATACAAACAGTCAATGGCTAAATTAGCTTAGATTCTGGTGTCATTTCAAGGGGATCCACTGCCTGACCGCCTGGGAGGACATATCTGACAGACCACGATGCTTTGCCAGAGATGGCCTTGTCTCCCCACGCTTGTGGCAAAGGCTCTTGCCTCACCGATAGTGCCTTTTTTAGGCAAAGTCATGAGCACAAAATTACCAACATGAAAAATTCTTCTTGTGAAATTTAAAGGTCATGCTGCTAAACGCTAGGAGTCAGCATGAAACTGCACTCACTGCAAGCATTCCTTGCCCTGGAGGATGCTGACATTTATGCAGTCACTCAAACCTGGTTCAAAGCTGTGGAAAGGACCCCAGCCTTGCCAGGTTACTCATCCTGCCATACTTTTAGACCCCAAATGGATGGCAACAAAGCCAGAGATGGTGGAGTTTCAATATTTATCAAAGATATACACACCTCCAAGCTGGTCAAACAGTATGACACACAGTACACACTCCAGTGCAGTTAACTGCTGACAAAACACCTATTCAAATCATAGCCAGCTACAGACCCACAACTATGACTCAGCATGGCCACTCTATCTACCTGGCCTTACAGAAATCCATAAAGATTCAACCCTCTAGACCGATGCTGGGTGACTATCTACTCATCCATAGAGTGGAAGACCTAATCTAGCCCAAACATGAATGCCCAGAGATTCCTAGACTTCATCAATGCCAATGCATTGGATCAGCTGGCCGACACCCCTACGAGAGGTGAAAATATACTGGGACCTTGTCCTAACCAACATGAATAGACACTGTGGCACCCCTACATTGTCATTCTCCTTGGTAAGATCAGACCATAGAGATCACTTTGAAGTCACCATCTCCCCTGACCCCTCCCTTCTCAGGGTGAAACAAAACAACTTTTCCAAACCTGACTACAATCTCCTCACAGCAGGTACAAGCAGCTTCACAGCTACCATCCCTTAAGATGGAACTAGCACTAATGTCAAAACCTACACCACAAAACTATATGTGCACCTACATAGTTGTACGGACTCAGCAATACCGGACAGGACCAAATCTTCCTCAAGGAAGAGTAAACCTGTGTGGTGGACAGTACCAATAAACAAACTTTAATAAGAAAAAACTGCTGTCCAGGACCAAGGAGGAGCAGGTGCCAAATTGGAAGCAATCTCTCCTTTCGCCAAACGAGCAAATAAGGTCACTGGTGAAATCCTCCAAGGCCAACTTAAAGTCCAAATTGGCCACATCCACTAAGGGCAATCATGACGCCTTCTTCACACATGTCCGCAAACTCAAAGGTAACACCCAAATTTGCTCTAAACTGGTGGTCAATACCACATACACAAATGCCATAGACATAGCGAACCTGCTGGCAGACAGGTTCAGTGAAAACTTCACCCCCATCAGTAAACAAGGATATCCCCCCCAGCACCTGCCCCCCCCCCTCTGACCTCATCACCAAGGAGCCGGTCTTTTAATGCCCTCTCAAACTCAAAAAAGAAGCCATGTCTTACCATAACATTCCATCTGAGTTGATCATCTTCCAGTCATCACTGATGGGTTTGGTTCCAAGCTCTCGGAACCTAGTCAGCCTTATACCAAGCTTGCGTGCACCAAAAAACTCTCAAGCTAAGCTGCTATCCACAATGCCCTTCACTCAGTTACCTCAGATCAAGTCTGCATGCAACATATAGAAGAAACAAATCAGAGGCCATCTCTGCACAGAAACTCTAAAACACCACAAAGACCCAGAAGATCCGCCAGGAACCTTTGGAGGGGGTTGGTGGGAGGGCGCGATGATTAGAAGAAGATAAACACCTCAGATGGAATGTTATGGTAAGACAGAACTTCTTTATCTGAAGTTGTTAATCTTCTTCCTATTCATCACTGATGGGACAGAATTCCCAGCTACTTGGAGAACCTGGGTGGCCCTTATGGGAGAACACTCCTGAGAACCATTGAAACAAAGGCTGCTCTTCCCAGAGAGATCAGATCCAATTTGTAATGCTTGATAAAGGTATGGGGCTTAGTCCAAATGGCAGCTGCACAAATGTCATCCATGGAGGCCCTAGAGTGGAAGGCAACCAATGCTGCAATAGCCCTAGTTGAGTGAGCTTTGATTTGGCCAGGCTTAGCTTAATTCGTGAGCGAATATGAGAAGGTAATGCAATCCCTGAGCCATTTAGATAAAGTAACGTTTGATACTGCAACTGCCATTCTAGGACCCGCAAAGGAAATTAAAAGCTGGTCTGACTTGCGAAAGGATTTAGTTCTGTCCAGGTAGAAACTTACCTATGAACATCCAAGGAATGTAGGCAGTATTCTCCCTGGTTTGAATAATTTGGGAAGAATACAGAAAGCTCAATGGACTGGTTAATCGAAAAGTCAGAAACCATCTTGGGAAGAAAGGATGGGTTAGTACGAAGTGATACTCTGTCCTTATGAAAGATCAGATAAGGGCTCCTGATACATAATGCTTGCACTTCAGAAACTGTCTGGCTGAGGTGACAGCCACCAAAAATAAGGATGTCCATGACAGGAATTTTAGAACACATGTCGTAGCAGCTTCAAAAGGGGGCAGAGAAAGACTGCAGAACCCAGGAGATTCCATGCTTCCACCGGCTGCCTGATGGGAGGTCTGCTGTGGAAAATGCCCTTGAGGAAAAGTCTTGCAAAGGCGAGAGGAAATAAGGACTCAATCTGAACCATTATGAAAGTTGGAAACGGCTGCTAGATGGACTAATGGTGGAAGCGGACACCTGATTGTCGAACAGTTCAGCCAGATAATGAAGAATAGTGGCTACAAGG
The DNA here is from genome assembly GCF_019279795.1 of Protopterus annectens. Taxonomy (NCBI): domain Eukaryota; kingdom Metazoa; phylum Chordata; order Ceratodontiformes; family Protopteridae; genus Protopterus; species Protopterus annectens. The sequence goes on from NC_056749.1 coordinate 718,545,676, forward strand.
GCTGAGAATAGATCTAGCTTCCTATTATGTGACCAAATAGGAAATCTTTTCCATTTGTCCCTGTAAAGTTTCCTGGTGGATGGTTTAGGAGAGGCCAAAATAATATCACGGATGGATGAAGAGAAGGTTTCCTGCCTGGCAACTAATGGAAGTGGAGAAATGAAGCAGTCAGCTTGAGGGTGGAAAGATTCGGGGGAGTCAGCCCTTGTGGGCGAGATACGAGGTCCTGACAAGTGTCTAGGATCCAAGGAGGTTGTAGCAGATGAGGTCAGAGGAAGGGAAACCATACTTAAGGCCAGAATGAGGCAATGAGGATCACTGCTTCTCAACCGAATAGCTTTCCTTAGAACAAGGGGGATCACAGGATAAGCATAAAGGAGACCCGTGGTTCAATAGTGAATCAAAGAGTCGCTCGGTGACTCCCCATGAGGGGGAAGAGGGCAAAGTAGCTGCTGCATTTTGTGTTTGAGGGGGAGGCAAAAAGGTCGCAGCATGGCTGGCAACTGCTGCTAAAAATTTCCGCCTCCACACTCGGAGACCACTCGTGAGGATGAAGGATTCATCTGCTTAGCCTGTCCGCAATCACGTTGGAGCTCCTCAAGATATGCGTTGCAATCAGAAAGCAGTTGGAAGCTATCGCCCACTGCCAGATTCTCATGGCTTTGCGACATAAGATTTCGTCCATCCCTGTTTATGTACCAGACCACAGACATGTTGTCCGACTGGATAGCAAGATATGCAAGTTAACCTCTACGTTGGACCACGTGCCATGGACGGACTTCCCCTGGAAGTGCCCCCCCCCTATCAAGGAAGCGTCCGTGGTCACCGTGGCGCTGAGCTGGGGAGCCTGGAAGGAGCGACACCAAAGATTTTCGCCTGTACTCATCCACCAGAGGAGTGCTTGTTTGCAAGTGTTGGTGATGAGAATCTGTTAGCTCAGGGGCTGAAGACTGGATATCCACTGGTCCTGAAGGAGACATTGTAGTAATCTCATGTGCAATCTGGCTAGGGGAACAATAGGGATGGCTGCAGCCAAAGACCCCAGAGAATGGAGAACTTCCCTTGCAGACACCTTTCTTCGACAGAGAATCACTTGAACTCGTGCCCTTAATCTCTGAAGTTTGTGAATAGGAAGAGATCAGACTTGACTGGGTGTTGAATACTGCCCCTATGAATTCCAATTGTTGGGAGGGCTGAAAGTTGGATTTCACCCAGTGTATGGTGATGCCCAGCAACTCTGCTAGAATTATGGTGTAGTGCAGGGCCCTGACCAGTAGTAGCTTGGTGGGGGCGGAGAGGAGCCAATTATCTAGATACAGAAACACCTGGAATCTCTGAAGTCTCAGATGAGCTGTTACCACTGCTAGACATTTCGTGAACACTCTGGGGGGCCGTCGAGAGACCAAATGGCAGGGCTCTGAATTGGTAGTGATTGGCTCCCAACCAAAAGCGAAGGAGGCTCCTGGAGCGCCTGTCCATCTTGATACGGTAATACGTATCCCGGAGATCTCATGAGCACATCCACACACACTCCTGCAGAAAGGGAAGGATGGATTGAATCATGACCATGCAGAACTTTGTCTGAACTACCGATTTGTTTAGTTGGCTGAGATCAGAATGGGCCTCCAGTTCCCAGTCTTCTTTGGCACCAAAGAATCTCGAGTAAAACCCTGATCTGCACTGGTCTGGGGGGACCTGTTGGATAACTTGTTTTTGACATAGCTTTCATATTTCGGAAGCTGCCTCCTCCCTTTGACTGGGTGAAACATCGGGAAGGGATTTTGGAGGTCTTGGATAAGATAAAGGAATATGATAGCCTCTGGTAATGATTCTCTGCACCCACTGATTGTAAGAGAGCCAGGCAGCTTAGTGCAGAGAAAAAAACACCCCAACTGCTTCCAGAGGAAAGCAATCGGGAAGGGCTTCAGGAGCACTGATATGGTCTACCTGAGAAGGAATCTCTGGAGCCTTGGTTCCAGGGACCCCCTCTGCCCAGAAAGGAGCGTCTTCCATTATCGGACCCCCTCTGGGGAAGTCCTCACCACGTACGTCACGGAAAGGACCTTGAGACTTCGTGCCACATCTTCCCACTCCTCTTGTTCCTGGAGAAGGAAAGCTTAGGTTTGGAAAAGCATAGGCCAACAGCAGAGAAGGTCTTCCCGTCCTGCTTGCACCTGGCTAATGTATCCTTGACCTTGGAACCGAAAAGAGCTGATGGTTCGATTGGGGCATTTAAAAAAGAAGACTTGGAGTCCACGAGGTCACAAATGTGCATCCAGGCGTGGCATCTGATGACGCCTGCACCCGCAGCACTAGTCAATCCTTTGGTTGCGTGGGACAGCAACCTCATGGATGAATTGGATATTGACTCTAAGGTGGCAAGTTGGGAAGCAACTTTATCACGTGCTCCATCCGAAACTTGGCCTGCGAGGGTCCCGTAGAGTTCGGAGATGAGATCTCTCTGGAGCCTTGTAAAATGAGCCAAAAAGTTCAGAGACCTGACTGCAAAGATCACTGATGCAAAAAACTCGCTTCCCTAACCTGTCCACTGCCCAGGACTCTCTGGCGGGTGGACAGCAGGACTCTCTTCCACAAGGTCCTTTTTCGTGGCTGCCGCCACCATCACAGTGCCTACTGACAAACCTCTAGACCAATGGGGTTGAACCTCTGGAGGGGGAAGTACCTTTTCTGATCTCCTGGGGATGGCCTCAACGGAGTCTGGGTTCTTCCACACCTGTTGCACAATGAGCTTAACCAACTCATCGGCAAGGGGGGGGGGGGTTGCACACAAGAAGTAGTGGGCAGAGAGCGAAAGGCCTGCAGGAATACGTATTCTTAAGAGGAAGGACTGGAGGGCTTCCAGTCACCCCTCTGTTTCAGATTTCCAGGATGTCTCTGAAAGAGACAGGGGCTGAACGTGGGGATCCTTCCTCATCTTAGTCCGTATCTTCTGTGTGGGACTCCTCTGGGGAGTCCATGTGTTTCCTCTTACACACCACATTTCCGAGGGGGTTCTTCGGTGAGAGCATCCGAAGACTCACAAAGGGAAATACTCTGAACAGGGGTTTCCTGGGTCTTATGCTCTCAGAGTCCTGGGGGGGGTGGCCTTTGACAGCTGCGGCTCAGAAAAAAACTAGAGGGAGGACCGATGCAGGAGCGATGCAGGAGGATTGCTAGAAGCAAGCACCTTCTCCATCACCCAGAGAGCTGGCTTGCTCGAAGAGGAGTGGGATCCCAGAACCGAAAACAATATCGGAACCGGAGTTACACCCCGCTCCACATGGTTCTTCGCCGGGGACAGAGCCTCAAGCAAACTCGGGGTGGTAGTTGCCCTCGGACCTGAAGATGGGACAGACAACACAGTCAGAACTGTGACTGAAAATGGAGGTTCCACCCGCCAAGCATGGCACTGAGGAAGAGTGGGATCCAACGGAACCTTCAATCAAAGGGGCCAAAGACTGTCGTTGTTGGCGCAGAGGAAGGGGGTCCTCTCTAAAATGTTGGATATATGAGCCTTGGAACCAAGGGAGGAGAGTATGTAGGGGTCGCCGGTATGTAATAGACCCAAAGAGTGGGATGGGGTCTAGGAAAATTTGAAATTCGCATGGCGGTCAGCAGATGGTCAAAAAGGCGCACCACATCCAATTCTGAAAGGCTCCTGGTGGATCTTACCGATGCCCCTGAGGGGGAATCAGGCTGGTCCAAGAAAGGGCTGCAGGCTTGTCCGGCAAATGGGTCCACAGATGACTAGTACTGGTCAGTGGTCTATCACAGAATGGCACAGACGATTCCAGCATAGAAAATGGCAACAAAGGAATGGTTAGAGCCGAGAAAGTGCTTGGAGCCAAGGTCACAACTGGGGTGGAAGGCAAGAATGGCTCCGAAGTTGTCAGAACAGACATCAAAAGGGAGATGGGCGAAGTCGGTGCCGCGATAGAGGCAGAAACTAGTCAGAACCGAGGTAGTTGGCACCGTAGTCGTCGGGGTAGGCGCTGACGAGGCAACCTCGGAATGCACCACTGGAGCCAAACTCTAAGCAGAGGTGCTCGGGACCGAGGAGGCAGTACGGTGCTCAGAGGGAAACGTGTGCCTTGTGCTTATGGCTTTTACCCCTGTCACCAGCCGGTGAAGAGGGATTTAAGCGAGGACGTTTCTTTTCGACAGAAGGAGGGGATGAGACCTCCTTTGCAGAAATAGCCTCCGAAAAAAGACTTAGAAAGCAGGCCCTTCAGGATCAATTACGTCTTTCATTCAGCGTCAGCTGACTGAAGCTGGCACAAATATCACATGGAGGTTTCGCCGACAAATGCGGAACCCCCAAACAGTACACACACTTCATGAAGGTAGCTATTCGGAAGTTTACCACTGCAACAAGAGCAGTGTTTAAACCTCATAGTTCCCTTCTTCTCAGACATATTAGCGAACACACACAAAAAAGGAAAGAGTGAAGAAACTGAAGAAAAGAGGGAATATCAACAATGGTATTGGGATACCACAAGGGTAGAAGGGACAATACCAACAATGGTATGAAAGGGATACCTGTGGGTAGAGCAGAGTGTAGAATGTAGAAAGATACCAAAGAACTAGTTACCAACAAGAAAAAAATTCACAAAAACTTGTAAATTTATAAAGATAAATCATTAAACTGGAGAGCTTGGTGAAACACTGCTATATGGCTGTGCGGCAAACGATATCCAAGGTAAGTGAGTGAAGGCCATTGTGGGTAGCAGCTTAGCTCGAGAGTTTTTTGGTGCACGCAAGCTTGGTATAAGGTGGGCTCGGAACTAAACCCATCTGTGATGAATAGGAAGAAGATAAACAACTTCAGATAATACAGTTTCAATGGGACCAGATAAAATCCCTGGCTGTAGCTTGCATGAACTCGGGCATGAGCTCTCAGCTCCACTGGGCACCCTATTCAACCAAAGCCTGAGCACCAGCTTTATCCCAGCTGACTGGAGAACAGCCAGTGTCATCCCTCTACACAAAGGTGGAACCTCCACTAACAAGGAAATTACAGGCCCAGTAGTCTAACTAGCCTGATCTGCAAGGCCATAGAATGCATCATCATGGATGGTGTAAACAAAGCCACTGGCAACCTCAAAACACTCAACACCACAGAGTTTGGTTTTGTCAAAGGGAGATCATGCCTGTTAAACTTAGTTGACTTCTTCAAAACAGGTCACCAAAGCCATGGACAAGGGGAAGACTGTGCACACCACCTACCTTGACCTATCCAAAGCCTTCAACACTATTCCCTACTCTGGCATAACAGATTAACTTCTCCAAGCTAGGCAAGCACCCGTATGCTACCAGATGGGTAGCTAACTCTGACAGAACCCACTCAGTCAAAACAGGGGAAGCCACCTCTCGTAGCAGACTCGTAATGAGTGGTGTACCCCAAAGACTGGTTTTGGGGCCTCTACTGTTTGGGATATACTTCTCTGATGTGCAAGCCAAAACCAGTGTTCTGTGGCAGACCAAGTTTGTAGATGACTGCAGGCTGGGCACTGTCAAATTCCCCTAGTGATGTGAACATTCTCCAAGAGGGCCATACCCAAACTAATGGCTGATGCCAAAAGCATGGCCTCAAGTGGAAAGCCAGGAAATGCATTATCTCCTTTTTGGAAAATGCCATCCCCACTAATCACATTAATAACAAACTAAGCAAGCAATCAGTTGAGGGATTTAGGCACCCAGGTTGATGGCAACCTGACTTCTGACCACCACGTTGCCTCCGTTGTACAGAAGGCTTTCCTCATGTCCCACCTCATAAACAAGGGTATTTCATCTAGGAACAAGGAGGTCATAACAACCCTGTACTCCACCCTTATCAGACCCATTACGGAGTACAATGCCCCCTTCGACATGTACCTTGCCAAGCACATGCAGCAGCTGGAGAGACTACAGAGGTTCCTGACCAGGAAAATCCAGGGTCTCAAAAGTACAGTTGTGTACACATACCATAAATGTAGATGTTAGAGAGGGTATTCACTGTTGTAGTCGGCCTGATTAACAAAGTCTTGGGTCCTGCATCGGTTGCTGCCCCTTCTTCCATGACGTCAGGGGTATAAAACATGCAGCAGATGCCATTACATCAGCTTTTCTTGTCCCAGATGTCAGGTGCCCCCCAAGTGGGGAGCAAAATATATAGGTAATTAACACAAAAATATACCTCCAAACAAAAGCAAATACACCAAAAAGGCTTTTAAGCACAGTAAAAGAAAGTAGAGGTATAGTAAGAGAAAAACGGGGCGGGAGAAAGGGTAACCAGGACTGCAACAGTAAATACACTCAATCTACATTTATGGTAAGTGTACACAACTGTACTATGTTCTTAGTGTTTCATGGTAGCAGTCATTACATTTGGGTAGCTTCCCAAAGCTATGGTTGGGAGGATGGATTTATACAGCATTAGGACCAGCTATAAGGCCCTTCAAAACAGCAGTGGCAAAGCTAGCTCTGGATTTAGAGAAAATTGTTAAGTGATAATGCTTGGTGAAAGTATAAACTGAACTCCAGGTAGCAGCTTCTAGAATATCCCTGGTAAGAACCCCTCTGAGAAAGACTGTAGAAATAGATGCAGCCCTGGTGGAATGAGATCTGATCCCCTGGGGGATAGGTTCTCCATGGTGCTTAGAACAGAAATCAATACAATGGCTTACCCATTTAGAAATGGTTTGTTTTGAAACAACCTTCCCCTCTACCCTTGCAGCAAATGCTACCAGCAGTTCAAATTTTCTTCGAGATTTAGTCTTGTCCAAGTAGAATCTAAGTTGTCTGTGTATAGACAATGAATACAAAGTCCGCTCCCCCTTGTTCTGTGGATTGGGAAAGAAATTTGGCAAATGAATGGGCTGATTAAGAGCCACACTGGATACTACCTTGGGCATGAAGGATGGATTGGCCCTAAGTGACACCCTGTCCTCATGAAAAATTATGAAAGGCTCCACTGCCATAAGGGCCTGTAATTCAGATATCCTTCTAGCTGAAGTAATTGCTAAAAGGAAGGCTGTTTTCCAGGAAAGAAATTTTAAGTTTGCAGTAGCAGCTGGCTCGAAAGGAGGTAGAGTGAGTTTCTCCAATACATAATTAAGGTGCCAGGCAGGGGTTGGAGCTCTCCTGGGTGGTCTGAAGTTTTTGGCCCCTCTGAGATACTGCTTTATGAGAGAAGGGGGGGGTTCTGTGTTGTAATGAATTGAAATGGCGGAGGCATGGATTTTAAGGGAGGAAAAAAGACAGGCCCTTGTGAAGCATCTCAATTAAGTATTGCAAAATATGAGGTAAATTGGGCGCTGCTGTGCTCATCCCTTGAGACCGATTCCAGATACAGAATCTTTACCATTTGACAGCATAAGATTTTCTAGTACTACGTCTTCTCGCCTCCAAAATGACATCCATCACCGGTTTGCTGAGGGATGCTAAGGTGGAATTTAAATGGATTAGCCAAGCTGCAAGATTCAATGTTTGGAGCGGAGGGTGCAGAATTTGGTTCTCCTGCTGAGACAGTAAGGAAGGTGTCCGAGGCAGGTGCCATGGAGACATTTGTGAAACTGCACAGGAGTGGGTACCAGTGTTGGTGTGGCCAGTCTGCAGCAATCAAAATAATTTTTGGTTTGTCCTGTTTGACTTTTAGTAGAACTTTGGAATGCAGAGGCAGAGGTGGAAAGGCACAGACTGATAGTTTTTTTCCATCTGAAGGACAGAGCATCCACTTTCCAGGCTTTTTTGTGACGAGTTCTTGTGCAAAATTTGTCCAACTGGTAGTTCTGGGGTGAGGCAAAAAGATCCGTGTCTGGGCTCCCCCATTTGCGTATCAACATGTTGAAAATCCATGGTTCCCGTTTCCATTCATGTGGGTCCATGAGATTTCTGCTTAATTCATCTGCCAGAATATTCTGCTTTCCGGGCAGGAATTGAGCTTGTAGTTGTACTTGGTAGCTCAAAGCAGTGTTCCACAATGCCATGGCTAGTCTGCAGAGGGGGTAGGAGTGTGTACCCCCCTGCTTGTTTATGTACTACATAACCGTGGTGTTGTCAGTCTAACAGTAGTTGTCCTGGATGAAGGTAGTCCTTGAAGGCTGTCAGAGCATTCTGTACAGCTAGCATTTCTTTTTGATTGATATGAAGATTCATTTGATTTGGGCTCCATTTGCCCTGAACGCACTTCCCTGCCAGATGAGCCCCCCCCCCCCCATGCATAGTCTGATGCATCTCAAGTTGGAGTTTGGGCGCCAGGGGGTGGTGTGATTGGCGGTCCCTTGTTTTGATGGCAGGCTTCTGCCCACCACAGGAACTCTAGGCGCAGGCAAGGAATCATGGTTTCCAGGCTGTGACAATGTTGACTCCATAAACGTTTTAAGTACCACTGAAGTTTCCTCATATGCAGTTTTGCATATGGAATTAGAAGAATGCAGGAGGCCATGAACAAGGCTTGCAGTATTTGTCTTGCAGATGGCAAGGTTTTTGTGGCCACCTGTTTGAAGTAAGTCACCAAATGAATTTGCTTTTCAGGCTTAAGGAAAGCCATCTGGGTAGTTGTATTCAAGCTTGCACCCAGGAATGTAATTTTTTGAGAGGGTACCAGTTGTGATTTCTTTTCGTTTATGGTGTACCCTAGACAAGTTAGAACCCTTTTTAGAAATGCCAAATGTTTTAGAAGAGTGGCCTGGTTTTCTGCCTGAATTAGACAATCGTGAAGGTATGGACATATGAATATTTCTTTTTCTGCAAAATGCAATAACTGGAGCCAGGCACTTTGAGAATACCCTGGGCGCAGTAGACAAGCCAAAAGGCAGTGCAGAGAACTGATAATGCAAGTAGCCTGCTTTGAAGCAAAGGTATCTAATGCAAAATTCCCTGATTGGGATATGCAGGTAAGCCTCTTAAATCTAGAGTTGCCAACTGGGCAACCTTGCCTAGCATAGGAAGTAACTGGTGAAGAGCAGCATCTTGAATTTTGGAATGTCCAGAAAGTGTTTAGAGTAGACCGGTCCAGAATTGGACGCCATGATTTGTCTTTTCTGGAAACCAGGAAAAGTCTGGAATAGAAAAGTACAGTTTTGTATCTACCATAAATGTAGATGTCCGATAGGTATGCATCTGCATCTGCAGTCCTAACATATGGGGGTTGTCCTGCCTCAGGCAGCCCTTCGGTCGGCCGGATTCCAAAGTCTGGGACTGGCCTCGGCTGATGTCGCACTTCACCCGACGTCATGGCTGCTGGGGTATAAAGGCATCAGCCGACGCCATTTTCCTCAGTGTTTCTTGCCCCAGATGCCAGGTGTCCTCTAGGAAGGCTAAATTTGGATAAATGCAGATAATTCCAAACAGTAGAGAGCAAAATACATATACATATATACATACAAACAAATACACCATAATAGATTCCCCCAGCTAGCTAAAAGAGGGGTAAGTACCCTAGGAATACCACAGAGGGGAAGGAGGGTGGGTAATCCTGACTGCAGATGCATACCTATCTGACATCTACATTTATGGTAGGTACAAAACTGTACTATGTCCTTCAAGGATGCATCTGCAGTCCTAACATATGGGTAGAATACCATAGCCAAACTGGGGGAGGAGGCACTAAGATAATGATGGTGTAGTTAAGATCCCTTGCAAAACAGCAGTTGCAAAACCTGCTCGGGATCTGGAGTATAAAGGAAGATTATAATGCTTGGCAAATGTATGCACGGAGCTCCAAGTAGCAGCTTCTAAAATGTCTTTGGTAGCCACTCCTCGTAGGAAAGCTGCAGTGGTGGCTGTAGCTCTTGTGGAGTGAGGCCTGATATTTTCAGGAGTTGTCTTTCCATGAAGAGAGTAGCAGAATCTAATGCAATTTCCTATCCGTTTTGAGATTGTCTGTTTTGAAATTGCTTTTCCTTGCACTCCTGTTGCATATGCTACCAGAAGCTGGTCAGTTTCTCTGCTGGCCTTGGTTCTGTCCAGATAGTAGCGTAGTTGTCTGTGCACATCCAAGGTGTGTAGTAGTCTTTCCCCCCTGTTCTGTGGGTTGGGGAAGAATGTAGGTAAATGTATAGCTTAGTTCAAGGATACCCTGGAGACCACCTTTGGCATAAAAGTAGGATTGGTTCTCAGAGACACTCTATCCTGATGGAAGATAAGGAAAGGCTGTACTGCCATTAAATGCCTGTAACTCAGATACCCTTCTTGCTGAAGTGATTGCTAGCAGGAATGCAGTTTTCCAAAATAAGAACTGTAAGTCTGCTGTTGCTGCCGGTTCAAAAGGGGGAAGTGTTAATTTTTCCAGCACAAAGTTGAGATCCCATGCAGGCAGAGGTGGTTTCCTTGGAGGCTTTACGTTTTTGATTCCTCTCAAGAACTGCCTGAGTAGAGGATGAGAGAAGACAGGAGGATCCATGTTGTACTCTGCTGAGATTGCTGATGCATGAATCATAATGGAGGAGTAGGACAGGCCGTTGTGGAACAGTTCTGCTAAGTATTCCAGGATGTGTGCTATGTTTGCCAATGAGACATTTTCTCCCTCTGCTGCACTCCAAATGAGGAATCTTTTCCATTTGGCTGAAAATGTTTTCCTTGTGCAGGGTCTGCGAGCCTCCAGGATAATGTCCTTAACCCTCTGAGATAAATCTTGTTGATTTTGTTTTATGCAATATTCCAAGCAGTTAGCTGCAGTGTTTTCAAGTTTGGATGCAGGGTCTTGTAGTTGTTCTGCGTTAGAAGTAAGGGACATAGAGGTAGAGGCCATGAGTGTGCCCGAGACATGCTTCTCAGTAGAGGGTACCAATGTTGTCTTGGCCAGTCTGGAGCAATCAGAATTACCTTTGGCTGTTCCTCTCTGATCTTCAGTAGGACTTTGTACATCAAAGGAAGAGGTGGAAATGCATATGCTGTCAGGTTCTTCCAGCTGAAAGAAAGGGAGTCCACCCTCCAGGCAAGTGGGTGATATACTCGAGCAGAATTTCTTCAATTGGTGGTTGTGTGGGGAGGCGAACAGGTCTATCTCTGGCATTCCCCATTTCTCTGTTATGGTTTTGAAGATATCTGGATGCAGCATCCATTCGTGAGCATCCGTGGTAGTTCTACTTAAGGTGTCTGCTAGTGAATTTTCTTTTCCTGGTACAAATCTGGCCTGCAGTTGAATGTTGAGATTCAGGGCCAAATTCCACAGGTCCATTGCCATCCGGCATAGAGGGTATGAGTGTGTAACTCCCTGTTTGTTGATGTACAACATGACTGTGGTATTGTCCGTCCTTATCAGCAGGTGTCCTTGTTGGAGGAATGGTCTGAATGCCTCGGTTGTATGTTTCACTGCCAGCATCTCCTTTAGATTTGTGTAGATTCAGCTGGTCTTGGGACCATAGGCCTTGTATACACTTGTCTTCCATGTGTGCCCCCCAGCCTAGGTCTGAGGCGTCCGTGGTTATGGTCTGGCTTGGATGTGGTTTGTGGAAAGGCAATCCTCTGTTTATCTAACAGGCCTGAGCCCACCACAGGAATTCTTTTTTCAGGCATGGAATAATTGGTATCTGGGCTTCTAGACTGTGCTTGTGTTGAGACCATACATTCCTTAGGTACCATTGTAACTTTCTCATATGCAGCCTGGCATGCGGGATCAATATTATGCAGGATGCCATGTAACCCAGGGCTTGCAGGACTTTCCTTGCAGTAAGCTGGGTTTGTGTTGTTAATGCCATGAAATAGACTGGCAGTTGCTTTTGTTTTTCCTCTGTGAGAAAAGCCATCTGAGTTGTTGTATCCAGTTCTGCACCCAAAAAGGTTATCCTTTGGGATGGTACTAGCCTTGACTTTTGAATGTTGACTGTGTATCCCAAGGCTTGCAACAGTTGTATGACATTGGCCAAATCCTTTATTAATTTTGTCTTGTTGTCCGCTTGTATTAGGCAGTCGTCCAGATATGGGTAAATTTGAATTCCCTGAAGCCTGCAATGAGCAATTACTGATGCCAGGCATTTCGTGAATACTCTGGGCGCAGTAGATAAGCCAAAGGGCAATGCTGAGAATTGATAATGCTCTGATCCTGCAAGAAATCTGAGGTATCTTCTGCAATCTGGTCGTATAGGGACGTGCAGGTATGCCTCCTTGAGATCTAGAGTCACCAGCCAAGACTCCTTGCCCAACATGGGAAGAAGTTGCTGGAGGGTCAGCATTTTGAATTTTGGAACAATGAGGTATGTGTTCAGTGCGGACAAGTCGAGAATAGGTCTCCATTGATTTTCTTTTCTTGGTACAAGGAATAGTCTGGAGTAAAATCCTTGGCCTTGTTCCATAGATGGTACCTTTTCTATTGCTCTCATCCTTAGTAAGCTGATGATTTGTTTTAGAGCCTCTGTTTTTTGGCTTGGTGGAAGGTTTGGCATTCCTCTCTTTTTTGGTAGAGTGTGGAAGTGAAACCTGTAGCCCTTGTCTATTGTTTGTAAAGTCCATTTGTCTCCTGTAATGCAATGCCAGTTTTCTGAAAATAAAGCTAGCTTTCCGCCAAAGGGTGCTTCCAGTTGTTCCCTGGTAGGCGGAATCAGAGCCAAGTCATTGTGTCTGTCCTGTGGAAGTGGTTGTAGTCGCAGCTGTGATAGCACTTCTCTGGTTGGCAGGTTGCCACTGACGACCCCTGTAGGCACCTCTTGATTGACTTCTGCCTCTTGGGCGTCTATTTCTGCCTCTCTGTGCTCTGGAGGTGTCTGGAAAGGACCAATTCTTTGAGGGCCAATTTCTGCTAAACCTCGGAGGTTGGACCTGCAAAAAATCCTTGACTGTTTGGACAGATTTTGCTTTTTCTTCCACTTTCTTTAGAACCTCCTGTGCAGGGGAGCCAAACAAACTTTGTTTCTCCATAGGAGCATCTAGGAGTTTTGACTTAACATGGTCTGGTAAGGATTGCTCTTTTAACCAGGCATGCCTTCGAATCACTGCTCCAGTCATAGCTGATCTAAAAGAAGCCTCCAGTGCATCATAGCCACATTTTAAAAAATGATTACTGACCTGCTGAGAGTTATGTACCAAATCCTGAAGGGACTTACGGTCTATAGGTTCAGGAGAGGACAGTTTTTATTTAGCTGGTCTAACAAAAATTCCTGGTACTGTATCATGTGAAATTGACAGTTTAAGGCCCTGGCAGAAAGAGTAGCAGATGTATAAACCTTTTTACCCCATTTCTCTAATGCTCTAGATTCCCTTTCAGAGGGAAGAGGTTTTTTGGCAGAGGCAGCTGCAACACTTTAGGGCCCTGAGAAATGGTTTCTGGGTCTGCAACATGAGCCTTATACAAGTGGTAGTGAGAGTCCGGGACCCTGTAATATCTGTCAGGCTTGGCAGGGGCTGGAGGAAGAGAATCAGGGGCAGTACTGGCATCATTATATGCATCATCAACAACTGATAGTACAGGAGGTATGGCTAAAGGCCTATGCTGTGGTAAGTGTAAAAAAGTCCTTAGCCTTTTCCTTGAATCTGAAAATCCTGGCCCTGCCATTGGAAGTGTTCCCTCATTGAGTGTAGGGTTTCCCCAAAAGAAAATTCCTCAGGAGGAGCAGAAGGAATGGAGTCTTCTGCATCAGAATCCTCATAAGGTGAGTATGGGCCTTCCTGATGGTCAGATAAATCTGAGCCATCCAAGGAATAGTCTGAAGAGAGGTTCAGGGGGTTCAGTCCTAGGCCTCTTATCAGGAGGGGGTTGAGAGGCCCCGTCTGGGTGAGGTTGGGATCCCCTGATCAAAGAAATAAGGTCCTCAGCAAGGCTGAGAATCTGGGAACTAGAAGTCGGCCTGTGAGAGGGAGCTTTTGTAGGTAAGGTCTTGGAAATTTTGGCTGCTTTAGCCCTGGAAAAGGCCTTGATAGACATAGAAGCAGGGGGTCTAGCAGCCCCACGTGCAGGAGTAGAGATGTCTAAAGGAATAGTGTCTGACAAATCCTGGGTGCCTGCTTCTGCAGCAGTAATTTCTGTAGCCTATTCAGCCATGGCCTGTGTGGCCTCGGTTATTGGAGGCATGCTTTCGGCCGAAGGGAGATCAGAGGACTCTTTCAGCTGAAATCGAGACACTCGCGGTAGGCCTAACCGTGGTTTCAGCCGAAACCGCGGGTGTCGGTCCTTTTCCTTGCGCTTTTTAGCTAATTGTGTAGTCGGAGTCTCTGACAGCATTTTATATGCAAAAGCAGGACCAAAAAACTCTTCTGCAAACTCCGACCGACGTCTAAGTGTCCGTCGGTTGAAGGAAGCACAGGCTAAACAAGCTGATACGTCGTGGTCTGGGCCTAAGCAAGGAAGGCAGTAAGAGTGGAAATCCTTATGAGGTATTTGTTTCCCACAAGTTAAACAATTATTTACTTTGACATCGGCTGAGGCAAGAAAGAGTCCCCAACGGGGTACTTAGCTTTTTTAGAAGTCTTCGGTAGTAGAAATCTCTGGATCTGACCGAACGGCACTTGCGAACAGCTTCTGCTTCGGGCACCACGCGGCAAGAAAGACTGAGGAAAATGGCGTCGGCTGATGCCTTTATACCCCAGCAGCTATGACGTCGGGTGAAGTGCAACATCAGCCGAGGCCAGACCCAGACTTTGGAATCCGGCCGACCGAAGGGCTGCCTGAGGCAGGACAACCCCCATATGTTAGGACTGCAGATGCATCCTTGAAGGACATCCTTGTCCCTTTTCCTCTTCTGGTACTAATTGAATAGCCCCCATGTTTAGGAGAGAAAGTACTTGTTTGAGCCTCCGCCCACTGTTTTGGGGGAAGATCTGGCCACCTGTTTGGAGTTGGAAATGAAATCTGTATCCCTGGGACTATTTAAAACCCACTTGTCCTTGGTTATAAATTGCCAGTTTTTGCAAGAAGTCAGTTTTCCCCCCCAAAGGGGCAGCTAAGAGGTAAATGCTTGGTAATTTTAAAGGAAAGTCATTGACACCGTTTACCATAGGGTGGTGTCTTATTTCCAGATTTGGAAGTGGTAGCACCCCATTGCTTAGTTCTGAGAGTCCCTTGGGACTGAAACCTGGTGCTTTTTGAGTGTCTGGGTTTGGCTTGAGTGGCTCTTGAAGGAGCTGGAAAGGACCAGATCTTAGTAGGCCAGTGCCTACTAAATCTTGGAGGTTGTACTTGCAAGAAATCTTTCACAGTTTGCATAGATTTAGCTTTATCTTCCATCTTTTTCAGAACTTCAGCCTTATTGCCAGATGGTCCTGATGTAAAGGCGCATCCAACAGTTTTGCTTTAACATGATCAGGCAGAGATTGTTCCTTAAGCCAAACATGCCTTCTAAGCACAGACCCAGTAACAGCAGCCCTGCAAGAGGCCTCTAAAGAATCAAAACCACATTGCAAAGTATGTTTTCCAATTTGTTCAGCTGAATGCAATAAATCCTGTAAATCTTTATTTTCCTCACAATCAGAAATCAACATAATTTTCTGTTTAAGCAGTCCCATGATATGCTGTTGATATTTTAGCATATGGAATTGACAGTTTAAAGCCCCAATTGCCAAGGTTGCAGAAGTATAAACCTTTTTACCCCATCAATCCAGCGCCCTGGAGTCTCTATCAGAAGGGGCAGGATTTTTAGCAGTAGAAGCCTTAATGCCCTTAGGCCCTGAGAAAGTGTTTCTGGATCAGCAACAGGATTTTTGAAAAGAAATTTGTGGGACTCAGGAACCCTGTAGTATCGGTCTTGATTTACTAGGTGCAGGGAATCAGGGGCCATACTGGATTCCGCAAACACATCAATGTGTCGAACAGGAGGTATAGCCAAAGGCCTATGCTGAAGAATTAGAAGGAAATCACTAAGCCTCTTTTTGGATTCAGAAAATTCCTGACTTTCCCAGTGGAAATGCTCCCTTAACGTATACATTTCCCCAAACGAAAAATCCTCAGGGGGGGAAGCAGAGGGAATGGAATCCTCTGCATCAGAATCCTCATAAGTAGGTATGGAAAAATCTAGGTCATTAGAAGATTCAGAGGAAACAGTCCTGTTCAGAAGAGTCCTACTCAAGTTCAGCCCTAGGCCTCTTAGAAGGGGGGGGGGGGGTTTGACTACCCCTGATCAGAGTAATCAAATCTTCAGCCATTTTGATAATTTGTTTTTTTTTTTTTTTTTTTTTTTTTTAGGTATAAGGGCCTGTACATGTGGCCTGGGTATCGTTTTTTTAGACAGAGCGAGATCTAGGCCTTCGTATTGAAGGTGGAGTCGGTTTAATATGAGAGTCTGTAGGCCTGAATACACCCTCAAAAGCCGGTGCCTGCACAGCGGCTCTGGACCCATCCAAGGTAGAGACATCCGCGGGTTTCATAGGTGAAGCATCTTGCGGCATACCGAACTCAGAATGGGTCTCAGTAGAGGCCTACGAATCAGAAGTAGTGGGTATCAGGGGCTGCAAAAGCACCTCACCGAGTACCGGAGAACTGGCGACTGGCTTAGAAGCATCATCGGCAGTTTTGGCCCTCAACGGTCTGTCATTTTCTTTGCATTTTTTCGGTATTCCGGTAGTAGGATGGCTAACAGACATTTCTGGATAATTAAAGTGAGAACCGAAATATTTAGAAGCAAAAATGTACTGACAACAAATAGTGCGCTGATTAAATAATGCACAAAACCGACAGCAAGGTACGTCGTGGTCAGGGCCTAGGCAAGGAATACAGTACAAATGAAAATCCTTAGGAGGTATTTGCTTCCCACAAGTAATTCAATTAACTTTTACTGACATCGGTAAGGAGCAAGAAAAGTTTCCCCAATGGGCTACACTTGGCTTTTAGTTGAAGACTTCGGTTCTGAAACCGAAACGAAAATTTCAGGAGTCGGCCAACTGGCACTTGCGAACTGCTTCTGCTTCAGGCACCACACGGTAAGAAAGACTGATGTAATGGCATCAGCTTAATGTTTTATACCCTGATGACCTGACGTCACGTTAAAAGGGACAGCAACCAACGCAGGACCCAAGACTTTGTTAATCAGGCCGACTGAGGGCAACCTGCCAGATTACCCAAAAATAATGACTGCAACAGTGAATATACTCGAACATCTACATTTATTTTAAGTGTACACAACTATACTTTCTTAATGTTTCACTGTTGCAAAGTACAGTTGTGTACACTTAAAATAAATGTAGATGTTGAGTGTATTCACTGTTGCAGTCATTACATTTGGGTTATCTGCTGGCAGGTTGCCCTCAGTCAGCCTGAATTCCAAAGTCTTGGATCCTGTGTCGGTTGCTGTCACCTCTTCCCTGACATCAGGGGTATAAAAGATGCAGCAGATGCCATTTTATTCAGTTTTTCTTGCCCCAGATGACAGGTGCCCCCAAAAGAGTAGGCTAAATTTATGTAAATAAAACATACATGCACCAGAAATAAGCTTTACGTTCTTCTATAAGCAAATACACCACCAAGGCTGTATAGATTAGATTAGTAAAGCTAAGTTCCAGCAAAATTAAAAGGGATGGCGGGTGGGTAACCTGGACTGCAACAGTGAATACACTCGAACATCTACATTTATGGCAAGTGTACACAACTTACTATGTTCTTCGTGTTTCACACTTGGTCATTACATTTGGGTTGAGTCCCAAAGCTATGGTTGGGGAGCTGGAGCTAGACAGCATTAGAAGCGGCTATGAGGCCCTGCAGAACTGCAGTGGCAAAGCCTGCCCTGGATTTAGAGTAAAGAGGCAGATTGTAATTTTTGTAAAGGTATGCACTGAACTCCAACTGGCAGCCTTTAAAATGTCTTTGGTTGGTACTCCTCTGAGAAAGGTGGCAGAAGTGGCTGCAGCTCTGGTTGAATGTGGCCTAATGCCCTTAGGCACTGGTTTTCCATGCTGTGAGTAGCATAAACGAATACAGTGACCTATCCACTTTGAAATAGTCTGCTTGGAGATAGACTTTCCTTGTGATGCTGTGGCATATGCACTAGTAATTGTTTTGTCCTTCTGAAAACTTTAGTTTTGTCCAAGTAGAATCTAAGTTGTCTGTGTATGTCCAAAGAATGCAGAATTTTCTCCCTCTTGTTCTGTGGATTTGGATAAAAGGTTGGCAAATGAATAGTTTGGTTAAGGGCTACACTGGATACCACCTTTGGCATAAATGTAGGGTTTGTTCTCAGAGACCCCCTGTCTGGATAAAAAATGATAAAGGGTTCCACAGCCATGACAGCCTGTAGCTCTGAAACTCGTCTTGCAGAGTGCTGTTTTCCAAGATAAGAATTTTATATCTGCAGTAGCAGCTGGCTCAAAATGAGGTAAGGTGAGTATTTCCAAGACATAATTGAGGTCCCATGCAGGTACTGGCGTTCTCCTTGGAGGCCTTAAGTTTTTGGCTCCTCTGAGGTACTGCCTTAATAAAGGATGAGAAATAGAGTGGTGGCTCTGTATTGTAATGAGCCGAAATGGCAGAGGCATGGATTTTAATTGATGAGAAAGATAGGCCTTTGTCCAGCATCTCGGTTAAGTAATGCAAAATCTGAGGAATATTTGGGACAGCTGTATCAGTTCCTTGAGCTTGGTTCCAAGTGCAAAATCTCTTCCATTTCCCAGCATAGGATGTTCTAGTACTAGGCCTTCTAGCTTCTAAAATGACATTCATCACAGCTTTACTGAGAGGTGTGGTTTGTATGGCTACATTATCCGCCATGCTGCCAGGTTTAGGGTCCTGAGTTGGCTGTGCAGAATCTGATTGTTTTGCTGGGACAGTAGAGGTATTTGAGGTAAGGTCAGGCTGGGCATTGGGACAAGTACCTTAACATCGGATACCAGTACTGGCGTGGCCAGTCTGGGGCAATCGGAATCATTTTTGGTTTCTCCTGCCTGACCTTTAGGAGTACCTTAGGGAGGAGAGGTAGTGGAGGAAAGGCATATACCGATAGGGTTTTGTCCAGTTGAAAGGTAACACGTCCACTTTCCAAGCTCGTCTGTGACAAGTCCTTGTGCAGAATCTTTTTAGCTGATTGTTTGGAGGGGAGGCAAATAGATCTATGTCAGAGCGTCCCCATTTCTTTATTATCATGCTGAAAACTTACGGATTCAGGTGCTACTCATGGGGATCCATGAGGTTTCTGCTTAGTCTGCCAGAGTGTTTTCCCTTCCTGGCAGGAATTGTGCCTGCAGATTAACCTGGTAAGTCAATGCTGAGTCCCATAAAGCCATGGCTAGTCTGCACAGGGGATAAGAATGAGCCCCCCCCCCTGTTTATGTACCACGTGACCATGGTGTTGTCGGTCTTTATCAGTAGTTGCCCCAGATGAAGTAGGTCCTTGAAGGCTGTCAGGGCATTTTGAACAGCTAGCATCTCTTTTTGATTGATATGTAGATGCTTTTGGTTTGTGGACCAGGTGCCCTGAATGCCTCTTCCTGCCATGTGTGCCCCCCAGGCATAATCTGATGCATCCGTTGTTGGGCTCTGCCTGGCTGGGGGTAGTGAGAATGGCTGCTCCTTGTTTTGGCGACAAGCCTTTGCCTACCATCGAAACTCCTGTTGCAGGCAGGGAATTAGAGTGATCATTGTTTCCAGACTGTGGCAATGTTGTGTCCAAACACTTTTTACGTACCATTGACTTTTCCTCATATGCAGTCTTGCATATGGAATTAGTAAGATGGAGGATGCCATGAAGGCCAAAGCCTGCACAATATTTCTTGCAGATAACTGGGCCTTTGTTGCCATTTCCTTGAAATAGGTAGTCAGTTGCCTTTGGTTTGTCTGGAGTGAGATAATCCATCAGGGCAGTTGTATTTAAGCTTGCACCCAGGAATATTATATCTTGAGAGGGTACTAGTTTTGATTTCTTTTTGTTGACTGTGTACCCTAGGCATGCTAAAAGTCTCATCACAAATGTCAGATGCTGTAGTAGAATGTCCTTGTTCTCTGCTTGTATGAGGCAGTCGTCCAAGTAAGGATATATTTGTACTCCTCTGTCTGCAGTAAGCAATTATGGTGCCAGGCACTTTGTGAAGACCCTGGGCACAGTAGATAAGCCAAAGGACAGTGCAGATAATTGGTAATGCTTTGAGCCAGCCTTGAATCTGAGGAATCTTCTACATGTTTGTCTGATTGGGACATGCAGGTATGCCTCTTTTAGGTCTAAAGTCACAAGCCAAGCCTTGCTGCCCAGTACGGGCAGAAGCTGCTGTAAGGTCAACATCTTGAATTTTGGTATATCCAGGAAAGTGTTTAGAAAAGATAGGTCCAGTATTGGCCTCCATGCATGGTCCTTTCTGGGTACCAAGAACAGTCTTGAGTAAAATCCTTGCCCCTGCTCTTGCTGAGGCACTTCTTGAATAGCCCCTCATGTCCATGAGAGCTGTGACTTGTGTTTGAGCCTCTGCCCATTGATTTTTTGGCAGGTCTGGCCAACCGTTAGCCCTTGGTAGGGTATGGAAATGCAACTTGTAGCCTTGAGACACTGTCTAGAACCCATTTGTCCTGGGTTATAATGTGCCAATTTTGAGGAAAAAAGTGCTAGTTTTCCCCCTAAGGGTGCTGCCAGAAGATAAGTACTTGGTGCAGGCAGGGGGAAGTCATTGGGACTGTTTCCTGTATGATTGTGATTTGTCCTCTCCACCTTTGGAGGTAGAGGCACTCCACTGCTTAGACCTGTAGGATCCTTGTGGCTGTGATCTGCCTCTAGGGCATCTGGATCAGCCCCTTTGAGGTCTGAGACTGGAAAGGACCAATTCTTTGTAGGCCAGTGTCTACTAAATCTAGGTGGCTGTACATGTAAGAAATCCTTGACCGTTTGCATAGATTTAGCTTTGTCTTCCATTTTCTTCAACACCTCTTCTGCCTTAACACCAAACAAGGTATCATGTTATAAAGGAGCATCTAATAATTTTGCTTTAACATGGTCAGGCAGATTTTGTTCTTTTAACCAAGCACGCCTCCTAATGACAGAAGCCGTAACAGCTGCCCTGCAGGAGGCCTCCACAGAATCAAAACCACATTGCAAAGTATGCTTTCCAACTTGTTCAGCTGCATGCAATAAATCCTGTATTTATTTGTTTTCTGCACCTTCCGAATTTGCCATCATTTTTTGTTTAAGCAGTGTCATGATATATTGCTAATATTTGAGCATATGAAACTGGCAATTTAAGGCCCTTATAGCCAAAGTGGCAGATGTGTAAATCTTTTTTCCCCATCTATCCAGAGCCCTAGAATCTCTATCAGAGGGGGTAGGGTTTTTTGCAGTAGACGCCTTGACCCCTTTTGGACCCTGAGAAATAGTTTCTGGGTCTGCAGTAGGGTTTTTGAAAAGGAATTTATGAGAGTCAGGGACCCTGTAGTATCTGTCCGGCTTAACAGGAGCTGGAGGTAGAGTCAGGGGTCAGACTGGACTCCAAGAACACATCTACAATGTCCAACACAGGTGGAATAGCTAGAGGCCTGTGTTGAGGAAGTAAAAGGAAGTCTCTGAGCCTTTTCTTACTCTAAAAACATCTTGGCTCTCCCAGTGGAAGTGCTCCCTTCATGGTATGCAAGGTTTCCCCAAAAGAGTAGTCCTCAGGAGGAGAAGCTGAAGGAATTGATTCTTCAGCATCAGAATCCTCATAGGGGGAAGAGGATATTCCTGATCAGATGAGGAATCAGAAGAAATGGAAACCTGATCTGAAGATTCATAGTCTGTCTCTTCCCTAGGCCTCTTATCAGGAGGGGGATGGAAACCCCTTATCAAAGTAATTAAGTCTTCGGCTTTTTTGGGCATGGAGGCCTGTCCTTGTGGCTGGTGAGCTTGCTTTTTTGTCGTTAAAAGGTATTTTAGTCTTTGAAGTTGGTTTAATATACAATTGTTTAGGTCTGAATACACCCTCAGAAGCGGACGCCTGTTCAGCGGCTCCGGACCCATCTGAGAGAATAATCTCCTAGGCTCCAATACCTTGAGTTCCCTGCGGCCTGGCCGACTCCACATGGGAGTCGGTAGCGGCCTGCGACTCTAAAGTAGTGGGCGGGGGCCGCGAAAGCGCCTCACTGAGAACCGGCGAACTCGCAACCTGCTTAGGAGAAGCTTAGTCTGTTTTGGACCTCTGTTTCCTGTCTTTTTCTTTGCGTTTTTTGTGAACTCCGGTAGTCGGATGGCTATCAGACATTGTATAATTAAATCTTCGCCCAAAATAGCTTAATGCAAAATCGTACCGACGCTTAGTGTGTTGGTTAAATCTAGCACAAAACCGACAACTAGCAACATCGTGGTCAGGGCCTAGGCAAGGAATACAGTAAGAATGAAAGTCCTTATGAGGTATTTGCTTCCCACAAGAAATACAATTAACTTTTTCTGACATCGGTCCGGAGCAAGAAAAAAGTTTCCCCAACGGGGTACTTAGGTTTTAATGAAGACTTCGGATCTGAAACGAACACGAAATCCTCAGGAGTCAGCCAACCGGCACTTGCGAACTGCTTCTGCTTCGGCACCACGCGGCAAGAAAGACTGAATAAAATGGCGTCGGCTGCATCTTTTATACCCCTGACGACCTGATGTCAGGGAAGAGGCAACAGCAACCGACGCAGGACCCAAGACTTTGGAATTCAGGCTGACTGAGGGCAACCTACCAGCAGGATAACCCAAATGTAATGACTGCAACAGTGAAACATGAAGAACATCATCATGTATCCTATACAGATAGGCTAAAAGCCCTGTCCCTCTACTCAGTCTAGTACAGACTGTTCAGAGGTGACCCGAGTCTAGCATACAAGGCCATCTCAGACCCAGCCCCGGAGTTGCTGCATATCTGTAAGTCACACTCCACATGCACAACCCACATGCAAGGCCTTAACGTGGTCTGTGACATTAATAGAACTTGTTGGTATAGATTTGTGTCCCAAAGACTCTCCCATTTGTGGAATAAACTCCCTCTCCAAGTCAAGTAGAGTACCACTCTAAGAGGAGCCTGGATAACTGGATGGGAAACCGAAAACACATCCCTGGGATCCCACCTGTGTCCCTGGAAACAGGTGCTGACTGAAGGAACATGGGCCAAATTCTTGGCTAGGCTTATAAGGCCCTCTGGGCCAATAGCCTAGTACCATCCTATGAACCTGTAAGTACCCCACTGGTGGACAATGTACAGAAACGGATCCCTATCATAAGACTGAAGTTTCAAAACTTATAAATTCATATGATAGAGACCATATGATCAAAGTTTTGAAACATCTAATGTTTTGGATAGTGGTACAGCGCGGATCGGGAAATTGTTCCTCACTGTTGCTCGATCTTGGAGTTGGCAGATTTAATTAGCAGGGGGTGTTGGCAAGCCCCTCTCCAAAAACAAAAGTTTTTTTTTCTTCTTTTATGTTCAATGTTTCAAAACTTTGATTATATGAATTTTAAAGTTCTGAAACTTTAAAGATAGGGATCCCCAGAAACATCTCTGTGAAGGTGATACGCACGTACTCAAGAGTCTGCCACAATGTTCTGACCGGATGGAATGTAAACTGCCTGAAGGATCACTTGATACTAAATAGGTAGCTCCCACACAAAGTGCTAACCTGCACAGGCGATAAGATCTTGTACCCCCTTGCTTGTTTACATACCACCTAACTGTGGTGTTATCCGGTCAGTACCTTGAGGGGCCCTGGAAAGAAGGATGAAATGCTTAAAGAGTCAACAGAAGAACTCTCATATCTGACACCAATGTTCTCTCTCTCTCTTGTTGAAGCAACTCGAGGCCCTGTACTTTTAGGGAGCCGAAGGAAGCTCCCAATCCCACATTTGAAGCATTTGTTAACAGTTCCTGAGACAGAAGAGGAGGTTGAAAAGGAAAGCCCTGCATTAAGGGAAAAATACCGAATCCACCAATGAATTTCCAGCTTGAGGCATGGAAGAGGAGGGACTAGGAAATCTAGAAGATGTGTAAGCCAAACTGACTTCAGAAACCACTGAAGCTTTCTCACGTGGAGTCTGGTAAGAGGGAGCATAAGAATGGCGGAGGCCATGAAACCTAGAGCTCTTAAAAATTCCCTGGCTGTAACTGAGACCACAGGAAGGGACTGAAAGGCGGCAATGAGAGTTAAGGCCTTAGGAAGAGGTAAGGATGCAAGTATTGGAATGGTCAGGATCCTGTATCCCAAAAACACATGATCTTGTGAAGGAGTCAGGAAGGACTTTTGAAAATTTGTAGTGAATCCCAGGCTTTGAAGGGCAGAAATGGCAACATGAAGATGCTAAATTAGTCTCTGGACAGAATGCCTACAAAAGTAAGTCATCTAAGTAAGGAAAGACCTGTAACACCTTTAGTCTGCAAAAAACAAAGGAGCGAAGCATTTGGTCAATACCCTTGGGGCAGTAGAGAGGCAAAAGGGCAAAGCAGAGAAAGTACAGTTGTGTACACTTACCATAAATGTAGATGTTCGAGTGTATTCACTGTTGCAGTCATTACATTTG
Source organism: Protopterus annectens (assembly GCF_019279795.1). Taxonomy (NCBI): domain Eukaryota; kingdom Metazoa; phylum Chordata; order Ceratodontiformes; family Protopteridae; genus Protopterus; species Protopterus annectens. Next base: position 718,570,017 of record NC_056749.1, read on the forward strand.
GGATATCTGCTTGCAGGTAGCCCTCAGTCGGCCTGATTAACAAAGTCTGGAGTCCTGCGTTGGTTGCTGGCCCTTCTTCCATAACGTCAGGGGTATAAAACATGCAGCCGATGCCATTACATCAGTTTTTATTGCCACATATGTCAGGTGCCCTCCTAATGGGGAGCAATTAAATATAAAAGTACAATGATATACATCCAACAAAAAAGCAAATACACCAAAAAGGCTTTTAAGCATAGTAAAGGACAGTATAGGTATAGCCAAAAGAAGTTAGGGGGGCTGGAAGGAGGGTAACCAGGACTGCAACACTGAATACACTCGAACATCTATATTTATGGTAAGTGTACACAACTGTACAGTCTTCTTAGTGTTTCACTGTTGCAGTCATTACATTTGGGTAGATTCCCAAAGCTATGATTGGGAGGAGGAATTTAGATAGCATTAGGACCAGCTATAAGGCCCTGTAAGACTGCAGTGGCAAAGCCAGCTCTGGATTTAGAGAAAATTGGCAAATGATAATGCTTAGTGAAAGTTTGCACACAACTCCAGGTAGCAGCTTCTAGGATGTCCCTGGGTAGGGACGCCTCTGAGAAAGGTTGTAGACGTAGATGCAGCCCTGGTGGAGTGAGGTCTGATCCCCTGGAGGATAGGTTTGCCATGGTGCTTATAGCAGAAATTAATGCAATGGCCTATCCATTTAGAAATGGTTTGCTTTGAAATAACCTTCCCCACTGCAGCAAATGCCACCAGCAGTTATTCAGATTTCCTTTGAGGCTTAGTCCTATCCAAGTAAAATCTAAGTTGTCTGTGCACATCTAAGGAATGCAGTATCCGCTCCCCTTTGTTCTGTGGACTGGGAAAGAAGGTAGGCAAATGAATAGACTGACTAAGAGCCACACTGGATACTACCTTGTGCATTAAGGACAGATTGGTTCAGAGGGACACCCTAACCGCATGAAAGATGATGAAATGCTCCATTGCCATAAGGGCCTGTAATTCAAATAACCTTCTAGCTGAAGTGATTGCTAAAAGGAAAGCTGTTTTCCAGGAAAAAAAATTTAAGTCTGCAATAGCAGCTGGCTTGAAAGGAGGTAGAGTGAGTTTCTCCAAAACAAAGTTAAGGTCCCAGGCTGGGGTTGGAGCTCTCCTGGGTGGTCAAATTTTTGGCCCCTCTGAGGAACTGCTTGAGCAGTGGATGAGAGAAGAGAGGAGGTTCTGTGCTATAATGAGCTGAAATGGCTGAGGCATTGACTTTTTAGACAGGCCCTTGTGAAGCATCTCAGTTAAGTATTGTAAAATGTGAGGTAAACTGGGCGCTGCTATGCTCATCCCTTGAGATGAGTTCCTGGCACATAATATTTTCCATTTTTCAGCATAAGATTTTCTAGCACTAGGCCTTCTTGCCTCTAAAATGATATCCATCACAGATTTACTGAGGGATGGTAGAGGAGAGATTATGTAATTAGCCAGGCTGCAAGGTTCAGTGTTAGAACCTGAGGGTGCAGAATCTGGTTCTCCAGCTGAGACAACAGGGAAGGAGTCTGAGGCAGGTGCCATGGGGATAACCGTGAAACACTGCGCAGGAGGGGGGTACCAGTGTTGGCGTGGCCAGTCTGGAGTAATCAAAATCATCCTGGGTTTGTCTGGTTTGATTTTTAGTAGTACTTTGGAAAGCAGAGGCAGAGGGGGGAAAGCATAGACCGATAGGTTTTTCCAGCTGAAGGACAAAGCATCCACTTTCCAGGCTTGCTTGCTTGTGGGGAGTCCTTGTGCAAAATTTGTCCAATTGGTAGTTCTGGGGAGAGGCAAACAGGTCTATATATCTGGGGTCCCCCATTTGCTTGTCAACATGTTGAAAATCCTTGGTTCCAGCTTCCACTCGTGTAGGTCCATGAGGTTTCTGCTTAGTCCATCTGCCAGTGTATTTAATTCTCCTGGCAGGAATTGAGCTTGTAGGTGCATTTGGCAGCTCAAGGCTGTGTTCCACAATGCCATGGCTAGTCTGCACAGGGGTAAGAATGTGTACCCCCTGCTTGGTTATGTACCACATAACAGTGGTGTTGTCAGTCTTTACCATAAGTTGTCCTGGAAGAATGTGGTCCTTGAAGGCTGTCAGAGCATTCTGTACAACTAACACTTATTTTTGATGGATATACAGGTGCATTTGACTTTGGTTCCATTTGCCCTGAATGCACTTCCCTGCCAAGTGAGCCCGCCATGCATAGTCTGATGACCAAAGGAATTCTAAGCATAGGCAAGGTATGATAGGAATCATTGCTTCTAGATACTGAGAATGTTGACACCACAGGCTTTTTAGATACCACTGTAGTTTCCTCACATGCAGTCTTGTATATGGAATTAGAAGAATGCAGGAGGCCATGAATCCCAAAGGCTTGCAGTATTTGTCTTGCAGATAGCTGGGTTTGTGTGGCCACTTGTTTGGAGTAGGTTGCCAAATGAATTTCTCTTGAGTGAGGTAAGCCATCTGGAAAGTTGTATTCAAGCTTGCTTCCAGGAATACAATTTGTTGACAGGGTACCAGGTGTGATTTATTATTGTTTATGGTGTACCCCAGACAACTTAGAACCCTTTGTACAAAGGCCAGATGATTCGGAAGTATGTCCTGGCTTTCTGCCTGAATTAGAAAATCGTCCAGGTATGGGTATATTTGAATATTTCTTTGCCTGAAAAATGCAATAACTGGAGCTTTGCACTTGAATATCCTGGGTGCAGTACATAAGCCAAAGGACAGTGCAGAGAACTGATGGTGCATGTAGCCTGCTTTGAAGCATAGGTATCTTCTGCAAGACTCCCTTATTGGGATGTGCAGGTACGCTTCTTTTAAATCTAGTGTTGCCAACCAGGCATCTTTGCCTAGCATAGAAAGCAATTGGTGAATAGTCAGCATCTTGAATTTTGGAATTTCCAAAAAGGTGTTTAGAGTAGACAGGTCCAGGATTGGACGCCATGAATTGTCTTTTCTGGGTACCAGGAAAAGCATCTAGTAGAAACCTTGTCCCTTTTCCTCTTCTGGTACCAGCTGAATAGCCCCCACGCTTGAGAGTACTTGTTTTTGGGCCTCTGTCCACTGATTTGGGGGTAGGTCCGGCCACCCGCTTGGTGTTGGCAACGTGTGGAAGTGAAATCTGTATCCCTGGGACACTACTTAAAACCCATTTGTCCAGGGTAATGAGTTCCCAGTTCTTTGCATGAAGAGCAATCTTTCTCCCCAAAGGGGCAGTCAGTTGATAAGTGCTTGGAAATTTGAAACGGAAGTCGAGACAGTTTACCATAGGGGGGAGTTTTATTACTCCCAGATTTGGAAGTGGAGGCCCCCCAACTGCTTAGTCCTGTGTGCCCTCAGACAAACCTGGGGCTTTTGCTATGTCTGGGTTTGGCTTGAGAAGACCTGGAAGGGGCTGGAAAGGACTAATTCTTAGAGGGCCAGTGCCTACTAAATCTAGAAGGCTGAACTTGTAAGAAATCTTTAACAGTTTGCAAAGATTTAGCTTTATCTTCTATCTTTTTAATAACTTTCTCAGCCTTGTTGCCAAACAGGCGGTCCTGATTTAAGGGGGCATCCAACAATTTAGGTTTAACATGATCAGGCAAGGATTGCTCCTTTAGCCAAGCATGCCTTCTCAGCACAGACCCAGTAACAGCAGCCCTGCAAGAGGCCTCTAACGAATCAAAACCACATTGCAAAGTGTTTTCCAACTTGTTCAGCAGAATGCATTAAATCCTGTAATTCTTTATTTTCCACAGAGTCAGGAATCAACATCATTTTCTGTTTAAACAATCCAATAACATGTTACTGATACTTTAACATATGAAACTGGCAGTTTAAAGCCCTAATAGCCAAGGTTGCAGAAGTGCAAACCTTCTTACCCCATCTATCCAGCGCCCTCGAGTCTCTATCAGAAGGGGAAGGATTTTTAGCAGTAGAAGCCTTAATGCCCTTGGGCCCCTGTGAAACAGTATCTGGATCCGCAATAGGATTTTTAAAAAGGAACTTGTGCGACTCAGGGACCCTGTAGTATCGGTCAGGTTTTCTGGGAGCAGGAGGCAAGGAATCAGGGGCCAAACTAGATTCTGAAAAAGCATCAACAATGTCTAGTACAGGAGGAATAGCTAAAGGCTTATGTGTTGAGGTAGAAGTAAGAAATCCCCAAGCCTCTTTTTTGAATCAGAAAAATCCTGGCTTTCCCAGTGGAAATGCTCCCTTAGAGTATGCAAGGTTTCCCCAAAAGAAAAATCTAGAGGAGAAGCAGAGGGAATGGAGTCCTCTGCATCAGAATCCTCAAAAGTAGATAAGGGCAAATCCAGACCATCAGAAAAAACAGAATCCTGGTCAGAAGATTCATAATCAACTTCAGTCCTAGGCCTCTTAGAAAGTGGGGGGTTGGCTACCCCTGATTAGAGTTATTAAATATTTAGCCATTCTTATTTGTTTTTTAGGCAAAGAGGCCTGAGCATGTGGCCTGGACATAGTTTTTTAGGAATGGTTCGAGATTTAGGCATAAGTGAAGGAGGCGTCTGTTTAATATGCAAGTCCGTAGGCCTGAATACACCCTCAGAAGCCGTGGCAGAAGCATCTCATGGCAAACCGGACTCTGAATGGGTCTCAGAGGCCTGCGAATCAGAAGTAGCGGGTATCAGGGGCTGCGAAAGCACCTCACTGAGTGCCGGTGAACTGACGACTGGCTTAGAAGCATCGTCAGCAGTTTTGGACCTCGGCGGCCTTTCTCTGTCTTTGCATTTTTTCACAATCCCGGCACAGGCACATTTCTGGACAATTAAACAGAGAACCGAAATAATTAAAGGCGAAAATATATAGACGGATAGTGCGCGGATTAAATAAAGCACAAAACCGACAGCAAGGTACGTCGTGGTCAGGGCCTAGGCAAGGAATACAGTACAAATGAAAATCTTTGAGGTATTTGCTTTCCACAAGTAATGCAATTATTAACTTTTATTGATATCGGTAAGGTACAAGAAAAAGTTTCCCCAACGGGGTACTTAGTTTTAGTTGAAGACTTCGGTTTTGAAACACGAAAACGAAAATTTCAGGATTCGGACGACCGGCACTTGCGAACTGCTTCTGCCACGGCAAGAAAGACTGATGTAATGGCATTGGCTGCATGTTTTATACCCCTGGCGACCTGATGTCATGGAAGAAGGCACAGCAACTGACGCAGGACCCAAGATTTTGTTAATCAGGCTGACTGAGGGCTACCTGCAAGCAGATAACCCAAATGTAATGACTGCAACAGTGAAACACGAACATCTGAAAATGCCAGGAAACAAATGCAAAATTATGATGAAAAGGGGATGAATAGGAAAGTACAGTTTTGTACCTACCATAAATGTAGATGTCCGATAGGAATGCATCTGCAGTCTTTACAAATGGGTTGTCCTGTCGTCAGGCAGCCCTTCGGTCGGCCAGATTCCAAAGTCTGGGTCTGGCTTCGGCTGGTGTCGCACTTCACCCGACGTCATTGCGGCAGTTCTTCGGGTATAAAGGCATCAACCGACGCCATTTCCCTCTGTTTCTTGCCCCAGATGCCAGGTGCCCTCTTGGATGGCTAAATTTGGATAAATGCCAAAGTTTCCAAATAGTAGAGAGCAAACACATAAAATAAGCATGTATGTACATATATACAAACAAATACACCATAATAGATCCCCCCCAAGCTAGCTGAAGGTTGGCAAATACCCTAGGAGTACCTCCGAGGGGAAGGTGGGTGGGTAATCCTGACTGCAGATGCATTCCTATCGGACATCTACATTTATGGTAGGTACAAAACTGTACTATGTCCTTCAAGGATGCATCTGCAGTCTTTACAAATGGGTAGAATACCATAGCTAAACTAGGGGAGGAGGAAAAGAGTAGAGATTATGGTGTAGTTAGGATCCCTTGCAAAACAGCAGTGGCAAAACCTGCTCGGGATCTAGAGTACAGAGGTAAATTATAATGCTTGGCAAATGTATGCACGGAGGTCCAAGTAGCAGCCTCTATAATGTCCTTGGTAGCCACTCCTCGTAAGAAAGCTGTGGTAGTGGCTGTAGCCCTTGTGGAGTGAGGCCTAATGTTCTCTGGAGTTTTCTTTCCATGGTAGGAGTAAACAAAATCTAATGCAATTTCCTATCCATTTGGAGATTGTCTGTTTTGAAATTGGTTTTCCTTCCTTTCCTGTTGCATATGCCACCAGAAGCTGGTCAGTTTTTCTATTGTTTTTTGTCCTGTCCAGGTAGTAGCGTAATTGTCTATGTACATCCAAGGTATGCAAGAGTCTCTCCCCTGTTCTGTGGGTTGGGGAAGAATGTAGGTAGGTGGATAGCCTGATTTAAAGAGACTCTGGATACCACCTTAGGCATAAATGTAGGATTTGTTCTCATGGACACTATCTTGATGGAAGATCAGGAAGGGTTGCACTGCCATTAATGCCTGTAGTTCAGAGACCCTTCTTGCTGAAGTTATTGCCAGCAGGAAAGCAGTCTTCCAGGATAAGTATTGTAATTCTGCTGTTGCTGCTGGTTCGAAAGGGGGAAGTGTCAATTTTTCTAGCACAAAGTTCAAGTCCCATGCTGGCAATGGAGGTTTCCTGGGAGGTTTCACATTTTTAATTCCTCTCAGAAACTGTCTGAGCAGAGGATGAGAGAAGACAGGAGGATCCAAGCTGTATTCTACTGAAATAGCGGATGCATGTATCTTGATGGAAGAATAGGACAGGCCTGTATGGAAGAGCTCTGCCAAGTACTCCAGGATGTTGGCTATGTTCACCACTGTCACATCTTGCCCCTTTGCAGTACTCCAAATCAGATATCTTTTCCATTTTGCTGCATAATTCTTTCTTGTTGAAGGTCTACGAGCCTCCATGATTATGTCTAACCCTTTGGGATAAATTTGGGTCAACTGCTGTTATGTAATGTTCCAGGCAGTTAGCTGCAGAGTTTTCAGGTTTGGATGCAGGATGTTGTAGTTGTTCTGTGTTAACAGTAATGGGATCAGGGGTAGTGTCCATATTTGTTCCCGGGACATGCTCCTCAGCAATGGATACCAATGTTGTCTTGGCCAGTCTGGAGCTATCAGAATGATCCTCGGACGTTCCTCTTTGATCTTCAGAAGCACCTTGTGCATCAAAGGAAGTGGTGGGAATGCGTATGCTATCAGGTTTTTCCAACTGAAAGATAGGGAGTCCACCTTCCAAGCAAGTGGGTGGTACATCCTTGTGCAGAATTTCTTTAGCTGGTGATTGAGTGGGGATGCAAACAAGTCTATTTGTGGTAATCCCCATTCTCTTGTGATGGCTTTGAAGATGTCCGGATGCAGCATCCATTCGTGGGCATCTGTGGTAGTTCTGCTAAATATGTCTGCTAGAATGTTTTCCTTCCCCGGTACATAAATTGCTTGTAACTGAATGTTGTAGCCCAGAGCCACATCCCATAGGTCCAGTGCCAGCCGGCATAGAGGATATGAATGTGTGCCTCCCTGTTTGTTGATGTACCACATAACTGTGGTGTTGTCTGTCCTTATCAACTGACCTTCTTGGAGAAAAGGTCTGAATGACTGGATTGCCAATTTTACTGCCATCATTTCCTTTAGATTTATGTGCAGGTGCAGCTGGTCTTGAGTCCATAGGCCTTGAATGCACTTGCCCAGCATGTGTGCCCCCCAACCGAGGTCTGAGGCATCTGTCATGATGGTTTGTCTTGGTTGACTTTTGCAGAAGGGCAATCCTGTGTTTGATTGACAGGCCTGAGCCCACCATAGGAACTCTTGCTTCAGGCATGGGATTATTGGAATTTTGGTTTCTAGGCTGTGCTTGTGTTGGGACCACAAATTCTTTAGGTACCACTGTAGCTTTCTCATATGCAGTCTGGCATGAGGGACCAGTATTATGCAGGATGCCATGAAGCCTAGAGCTTGTAGCACTTTTCTTGCAGTTAGATGGTTCTGCTTTGTTAATGCCAAGAAGTAGAGAGGAAGTTGCTCTTTCTTTTCTGCAGTTAGGAATGCCATTTGTTTGGATGTGTCCAGTTCTGCACTCAGAAAGGTTATTCTTTGGGATGGAATCAGTCTTGACTTTTTTATATTGACTGTATATCCCAGGGCTTGCAGCAGGTAAATGACTCTTTGTAAGTCTTCTGTTAGCTTGATTTTGTTGTCTGCTTGTATCAGGCAGTCGTCCAGGTAGGGATAGATTTGAATCCCCTGAAGTCTGCAATGAGCGATTACTGATGCCAGGCATTTCGTGAACACTCTGGGCGCAGTAGATAAGCCAAAGGGCAATGCTGAGAATTGATAATGCTCTGATCCTGCAAGAAATCTGAGGTATCTTCTGCAAATTGGTCGTACGGGGACGTGCAGGTATGCCTCCTTGAGATCTAGAGTTACCAGCCAAGACTCCTTGCCCAGAATGGGAAGAAGCTGCTGTAGGGTCAGCATTTTGAATTTTGGAACAATGAGGAATGTGTTTAAAGCGGACAGGTCTAGAATAGGCCTCCATTTGTTTTTTTTTCTTGGTACCAGGAAGAGTCTGGAGTAAAATCCCTTTCCTTGCTCCATAGATGGTACCTTTTCCACAGCTCTTATTCTTAATAATTGAGATATTTGCTTTAGAGCTTCTGTCCTTTGAGTAGGTGGTAGGTTCGGCATTCCTCTCTTTCCTGGGATAGTATGGAAATGGAGCCTGTAACCTTGGTCTATAGTTTGCAAAATCCATTTGTCTCTTGTGATGCAATGCCAGTTCTTTGAAAATAAGGTTAGCTTTCCGCCTAAGGGTGCTTCTAGTTGTTCCCTGGTAGGTGGTGCCACCGCCAAGTCACTGTGATTGAGTAGTTGTAGTGGTGGTGGCTGCATCCGTGCCTCGCTGGTTGTTACCTTGCCACTGGCGTCCCCTGTAGGCACCCCTGGATTGGTTTCTGCCTCTAGAGCGCCTATTCCTGCCTCTTTGTGTCTTAGAGGAGTCCGGAAAGGACCAATTCTTGGAGGGCCAGTTCCTGCTAAACCTTGGAGGTTGAACTTGTAAGAAATCTTTCACTGTCTGTACAGATTTAGCCTTCTCTTCCATCTTTTTTAGAACCTGCTGTGCAGGGGAACCAAATAAATTGACCTTGTCCATAGGTGCATCCAAAAGCTTTGATTCGACATGGTCTGGTAAGGCCTGTTCTTTCAACCATGCATGCCTCCTGATAACTGTGCCAGTCATGGCTGATCTAAAGGAAGCCTCCAGTGCATCATAGCCACATTTTAAAGAATGGTTACTAACCTGCTGTATGTTATGTACCATTTCTTGAACATACTTTTTATCTAAAGATTCTTCAGAGGACAGCTTTTTAGTCAACTGGTCAAGCATAAACTCTTGATATTGAATCATATGACATTGGCAGTTCAAAGCCCTAGCTGACAAAGTAGCAGAGGTGTAAACTTTTTTACCCCATCTCTCTAAGGACCTGGATTTCCTTTCAGAGGGGAGGGGGTTTTTAGTATTAGTAGCTGCTACAGCTTTAGGGCCCTGGGAGATAGTCTCTGGATCTGCAAAAGGAGCCTTGTATAAATGGTTATGAGTGTCCGGGACCCTGTAGAACCTATCGGGCTTAGCAGGAGCCGGAGGTAATGAATCAGGAGCAGTGCAAGCATCATTAAATGCATCATCAACAACAGAAAGAACTGGAGGTATAGCTAAAGGCCTATGTTGTGGCAAATGTAGAAAGGTCCTAAGCCTTTTTCTGGAGTCTGAGAAATCTTGGCCCTGCCACTGAAATTGTTCCCTCATAGCATGCAAGGTTTCCCCAAAGGAAAATTCCTCAGGCGGAGAGGCTGAAGGGATGGAATCTTCAGCATCAGAGTCTTCGTAAGGAGAATAAGGAGCCTCAGGAGGGTCTGTATGTTCCGAGTCATCAGAGGAATCATCAGTGGATACTGGCTCAGGGGGCTCTGCTCTAGGCCTCTTTTCTGGAGGAGGGAGAGAGGCCCTGTCTGGATGAGGCTGGGCTCCACGAATTAAAGAGATGAGGTCCTCAGCCAAAGAAAGCATATGGGAGCTGGTGCTGGGCCTGTGAGAGGGGGGTTTGGCAGGCACCGTTTTTGATGCTTTGGCTGCATTAGCCCTGGCAAAGGCTTTAATAGACATAGCTGCAGGAGGCCTAGCCGCTCCATGTGCAGGGGTTGAAATATCCAGGGGAATGGTGTCTGATAATTCCTGTAAAACCGCAACAGAAGGTTGGATTTCAGAAGCCGTTTCTACCAGGTTAGAAGAGGCCGCAGTAGAAGGCATGATTTCGGCTGAAGAAAGAACCGCTTGCTCGGTTTCGGCCGAAACAGAGACACTCGCGGTTTTCTTAACCGCAGTTTCGGCCGAAACCGCGGACCGCGAGTGTCGGTCCTTTTCTTTGCGTTTTTTGGTAATTTGCGTTGTCGGAGGATCCGACGGCATAATATAGGCAAAATCGGAGCCGAAAATCTGTTCAGCAAACTCCGACCGACGTCTAAGCGTCCGTCGGTTAAAAGAAGCACAGGCTAGACAAGCTGCTACGTCGTGGTCTGGGCCTAGACAGTGTATGCAATAGGAGTGGAAATCTTTATGAGGTATTTGTTTCCCACAAGATAAACAGTTATTCACTTTCTCTGACATCGGCTATGGCAAGAAAGAGTCCCCAACGGGGTACTTAGCTTTTTAGAAGTCTTCGAAGTAATATTCGGTAGTAGTAATCTCTGGATCTGACCGACCGGCACTTGCGAACAGCTTCTGCTTCGGGCGCCACGCGGCAAGAAAGACTGAGGAAAATGGCGTCGGCTGATGCCTTTATACCCGAAGAACTGCCGCAATGCCGTCGGGTGAAGTGCAACACCAGCCGAAGCCAGACCCAGACTTTGGAATCCGGCCGACCGAAGGGCTGCCTGACGACAGGACAACCCATTTGTAAAGACTGCAGATGCATCCTTGAAGGACATCATGACTATAAGCATCCTCGAGGTCCAGAGAAACTAGAAAAGCCTAAGGAAGCAGCAGAGAAAACAAGGTCTGAAGGAACATCCACAAGGAAGGGGCCTTCAGATAGATGTTTAAACAAGAGTGATCCAGAATGGCTCCAAGTGCTCTCTTTCCTGGGGAGCAAGGACAGAATGGAATAAAAAAAAACTTTCCCCTTTCAGAAAGTGGAACTTACTGAAAAATTCGAGTCATCAGACCCTGAAGCACTCTGAAAACAAGGATAATTGCACCTGAGGAGTTTGAGAAATACTCTTGAAAGGGAGAAGAGATTAGCAGACCATGCAATACCCTTGGCGAATGATGGAAAGGACCCAGGAATCTTGAGTAATCTTTACCCAAACAGGAAAAGACAGGGAAAGAGGAATGCGGCTGAGAACTACAGGATAGTCAGATATCTGTTTTTTTTTCAGGAAAAGGAGAGATTTCTGCATAGTAGTAGTCAGGGTAGCTTTAGCAAGAGAAGCCAATTTTCCACCCTTTTTACCTTTGAGAGGGAAGCGAGACTGCTTAACAAAAGCTGGCTTAAGATAATTCCTTTGACTATGGACACAGAAAAAAAATGTTTGAGCTCTTGTAAGGCCTTACCCTTTTCCTGTACGGACTCAAGTCAGCAGCAACAGCACCATGCAAATGCTTGTTGTGTTGTCCAGACGAGCGTCCCACACAGCCTTAGTATAAGGCATAGATTAAAGCCTAAGCTAGGAATATCTCCTTATCCAAGAACCAAAAGCAGCAGCCCTAAAGCAAACATCTGCTGCATTACAGCTGCACTTAACAGAATGTTGAGCCACTGGAGAGGAAGTCCCTAACAAGGAGAGGAAAGAAGCCTTCCCCTCAGAATCAGGAAGGTCAGAAAAAGTACAGTTGTGTACACTTACCATAAATTTAGATGTTAGAGTGTATTCACTGTTGCAGTCATCACACTTGCGTTATCTGCCGGCAGGTAAGCCCTCAGTTGGCCCAAATACCAGAGTCTTGGGATTTCTGTGTCGGATGCTGTCGCTTCTTCCATGATGTCAGGGGTATAAAACATGCAGCAGACACCATTACATCAGTTTTCCTTGCCCCAGATGTCAGGAGCCCCCAAAATAGGAAGCAATTACATGGTGTGGAACACAGCCAGTAAAAAAGTAAATACCATTATTATAAGATATGGGCATAAAAAAAAAAAAAAAAAAAAAAAAGGGATCGATAGAAAGTATAGAGAAGTCATGGGGCGGGAGGGAGGGTGACCAGGACTGCAACAGTGAATACACTCTAACATCTACATTTATGTAAGTGTACACAACTGTACTATGTTCTTTGTGTTTCACTGTTACAGTCATCACACTTGGGTTGATTCTCAAAGCTGAGGAAGGGTGGAGGCAAGAAGCATTAGGGGCTGGCTAGCAGGCCTTGTAAAACTGCTGTGGTAAATCCAGCTCTGGATTTAGAAAAGATAGGCAAGTGGTAATGCTTGGTGAAGGTGGGTACAGAAAGTACAGTTTTGTACCTACCATAAATGTAGATGTCTGATAGATATGCAACTGCAGTCATAACATATCGGCTGTCCTGCCTCAGGCAGCCCTCGGTCGGCCGAATTCCAAAGTCTGGGTCCGGCGTCGGCTGGTGTCGCCTCCTCTCCGACGTCACAACGGCTGGAGTATAAAGGCATCGGCCGACGCCATCTTCTTCAGTGTTTCTTGCCCCAGATGCCAGGTGCCCTCCTTGGAAGGCTAAATTTGGTTAATGGATAAAAATAATCCCAAACATACACAACAGTAATAAACAGATACACCATAGGAGATACCCCCAGCTAATGGGAAAAGGGGTAGGGACTCAAAAAGAAGGATACAGAGGGATAGGAGGGTGGGAAAATCCGACTGCAGTTGCATATCTATCGGACATCTAAATTTATGGTAGGTACAAAACTGTACTATGTCCTTCAAGAATGCAACTGCAGTCATAACATATGGGTTGAATACCATAGCCAAGCTGGGAGTGGATGGAACTATAAGGATGGTGTAGCTATAATCCCCTGCAGGACTGCCGAAGCAAAGCCTGCTCGGGATCTGGAGTACAAGGGCAGGTTGTAGTGCTTGGTAAATGCATGCATGGAGCTCCATGTAGCAGCCTCTAAAATGTCCTTTGTTGCTACTCCTCTTAGGATAGCTGTGGAAGTAGCTACAGCTCTGGTAGAATGTGGCCTAATATTGGCTGGCACACCTTTTCCATGGAAAGAATAGCAAAATCTGATGCAATGTCCAATCCATTTTGAAATTGTTTGTTTAGAGATTGCTTTTCCTTGTACTCCAGCAGCATAGGCTACAAACAATTGGTCAGACTTTCTGGTGGCTTTAGTTCTGTCCAAGTAGTAGCGTAGTTGTCTGTGTATGTCCAAAGTATGCAGTAGTTTCTCCCCCTTATTTTGAGGATTGGGGAAGAATGTAGGTAGATGAATAGCTTGATTTAGAGACACCCTGGAAATAACTTTTGGCATGAATGTAGGATTGGCTCTTAGAGAGACTCTGTCTTGATGAAAGATGAGGAAGGGGGGCACTGCCATGAGTGCCTGTATCTCCGAAACTCTTCTTGCAGAGGTGACTGCCAATAAGAAGGCAGTCTTCCATGAAAGAAATTGCATTTCTGAGGTTGCTGCTGGTTCAAATGGAGGAAGAGTTAGTTTTTCCAACACGTAATTGAGGTCCCATGCAGGTACTGGCTGTTTTCTGGGAGGTTTGATATTCTTTATCCCTCTTAGAAACTGTCTTAGCAGAGGATGCGAAAACACTGGAGGGTCACAGTTGTATTTCGCTGAGATTGCTGAGGCATGAATCTTTGAGGAGTATGAGAGTCCAGTATGAAATAGTTCTGCCAAATATTCTAATATCAGAGGTATACTCAGTAATGCTGTGTCCTGACCCCTGTTGGCATTCCAGATGCTGAATCTCTTCCACTTGGCTGAATAGTTTTTTCTGGTGGAAGGTCTGCGTGCTTCCAGCAAGATCTCTTGAACAGATTTGGAAAGAGAGTTAGGTGTTGAAGTCATGGTAGCCTCCAGGCTGTCAGATGCAATGTCTTCAAGTCTTGATGTACAGTCCTGTAATTGTGTTGTGTTAGGAGCAGGGGGCATAGGGTCAGAGGCCATGGTTTGGTCCGAGTTATGGTCAATAGCAATGGGTACCAGTGTTGCCTTGGCCAGTCTGGAGCTATCAAGATGCCTGTTGGCTGCTCTGCTTTGATCTTCAGAATCACCTTGGTCAGCAGAGGTAGAGGAGGGAATGCATAAATTTTTAGAGAATTCCAGCTGGAGAGAGCATCTATTTTCCAAGCTAGAGGGTGGTGAGTCCTTGTGCAGAACTTTTCCAGGTGGTGATTTAAGTGGGAAGCAAAAAGATCTACATCCGGTCTTCTCCATGCCTTTGTCAGTTGAGAGAAAATGTGAGGGTGCAGCATCCATTCGTGTGGATCCATGAAATTTCTGCTCAGATTGTCCGCCAGTACATTGTCCTTGCCTGGTACAAACTGGGATTGTAAATGTATCTTCAGGCTCAGGGACTTTTCCCAGAGAAGCATTGTCTGCAGAGGGGATAAGAATGAGTGCCTCCCTGCTTGTTTATGTACCACACGACAGTGGTATTGTCTGTCCTTATTAGCAAATGTCCTTGTAGTGATTTTTCGAAAGTCTCGATTACATGCATCACTGTCAACATCTCCTTTTGGTTTATGTGCAGATGTCTTTCCTTTGGCGTCCAAAGACCTTGAATGCATCTGCCCTCCATGTGCGCCCCCCCATCCATGGTCTGAGGCGTCTGTTGTAATCATTTGGCCTGCTTGAGGTCTGTTGAAAGATATGCCTTTGTTTAGTTGACTGGCTTGAGCCCACCATAAAAATTCCTTTTGCAGACATGGAATAAGTGGGATTATGTCCTCTAGGCTGTTGTTGTGTTGAGACCATAAGCTTTTTAAATACCATTGCAGCTTTCTCATATGAAGTCTTGCCAAAGGTATCAGAAGGATGCAAGATGCCATGAAACCCAGGGCCTGCAGGATTTTCCTTGCAGTCAGCTGGGAAAGTTTTGCTAGGCCTTTGAAGTACTCTGATAAATGCTGCTGCTTTTCCTCTGTGAGGTAGGCCATTTGGTTTTCTGTGTCCAGTTTGGCTCCTAGGAATGTAATCTGTTAGGATGGCAGTAATTTTGACTTCTGAATGTTGACTGTGTATCCCAAGGCCTGCAGTAGATGCATGACAAGCCCAAATTTCCTTTTAAGGTTTGTTTGTTGTCTGCTTGTATGAGGCAGTCGTCCAAGTAGGGGTATATTTGAATCCCCTGCAGTCTGCAGTGTGCCACTACTGATGCCAGGCATTTCGTGAACACTCTGGGCGCAGTAGATAAGCCAAACGGCAATGCTGAGAATTGATAATGCTCTGTCCCTGAAAGAAATCTGAGGTATCTTCTGCAGCTTTGTCTGATTGGGACATGCAGGTATGCCTCCTTGAGGTCCAGAGTGACCAGCCAAGACCCCTTGCCCAACATGGGAAGAAGTTGCTGCAACGTCAGCATTTTGAACTTTGGCACAATGAGAAAAGTGTTTAGAGTTGACAAGTCCAGTATGGGTCTCCATTTGTTTTCTTTTCTTGGAACAAGGAACAGTCTTGAATAAAATCCCTGGCCTTGCTCCTGAGGAGGAACCCTTTCTATTGCTTTCATACTTAATAGCTTGTAAACTTGATTGAGTGCCTCTGCCCTTTGATGATGTGGCAGGTTTGGCATGCCTTGTCTTATTGGTAATGTGTGGAAGTGGAATCTGTAACCTTTGTCTATGAAATCCAGAATCCAATTGTCCTTGGTTAAGATATGCCAGTTTTGTGAGAATAAGGCTAATTTTCAGCCCAAAGGTGCTTCTCTTTGAACCTTTGTAGGCGGTACGAAAGTCAAGTCATTGTGATTGTCCCTGTGGTGCAGCTGAACTGTCTGCGCCACTTCTTTGATTTGGAGGTTGCCATTGGCGGGCCCTGTAAGATCCTCGGTATTGACCTCTACCTCGGGCACATCTACTTTTTCCCCTTTGAAACTTGTCCGAGCCGGGGAAGGACCAATTCTTTGAGGGCCAGTTTCTGCTGAATCTGGGTGGCTGAACCTGAAGGAAATCCTTGACTGTCTGTACTGACTTTGCTTTTTCCTCTATGGATTTCAATACATCTTGTGCAGTAGCACCAAAAAGCTTTTGTTTTTCCAAAGGTGCATCCAGTAACTTTACTTTAACATGGTCAGGCAAAGACTGATCCTTCAACCAAGCATGTCTACGTATCACAGCCCCAGTCATAGCTGCCCTACATGAAGCTTCCAGTGCATCATAACCACACTGCAGAAAATGGTTATTAACCTGCTGAGTGTTATGTATACGATCCTGCAGTACCTTTTTATCAATAGGCTCAGGAGAGGCTAATTTTTTCTGTAAATCATCCAGGAGAAAATCTTGGTACTGAAACATGTGAAAAAGGCAATTAAAAGACCTCATGGCTAGGGTAGTAGAGGTATATACTTTTTTACCCCATCTCTCCAGGGACCTTGCTTCTCTGTCCGCTGGCAGTGGGTTTTTGGCAGAGGAGGAAGCCACTCCTTTGGGGCCCTGTGAAATAGTTTCTAGATTCACAGAGTGGGCCTTAAAAAGGTGCTTGTGTCAGGGACCCTATAATATCTGTCCGGCTTGACAGGAGCAGGAGGAAGAGAATCAGGGTTGGCACTGGAGTCAGAGAAAACATCATCCAAAACATCCATAACAGGTGGGACAGCCAAAGGTCTGTGCTGGGGAAGCTTGAGGAAAGTACCAAGCCTTTTCCTGGAGTCAGAGAATTCCTGACCCTGCCATTGAAAATGTTCCCTCATGGAATGCAGGACTTCACCAAATGAGAAATCCTCTGGAGGGGAGGCAAAGGGAATTGATTCCTCGGCATCAGAGTCCTCGTAGGCCTGGAAGGGTTCTTCTTGGGTATCAGAATGCTCAGAATCCCCAGAGGCTTCATCCGAAGAGAGGTCGTCCGCCTGCTCAGTTTTAGGCCTTTTCTCTGCAGGTGGCTGAGAACCCCTGTCTGGATGAGGCTGAGACCCCTGATAAGGGAAATAAGATCTGCAGCCAGAGACATGATCTGCTTATCAGATGAAGGGGCCTGGGCAGGTTTAGGATGGGCCTTGGCACGTGCAAAGGCCTTGATGGACATGGATACAGGAGGCCTAGCAGCCCCACGTGCAGGAGTTACCTTGTCCACAGGAATGGTGTCGGGTAGATCCAGAACTTCGGTTTCCGGAGGAAAATCAACAACCGGCACCGGAGAGATCTCCGAGACCGAAGGTCGTGTTAAGGCTGTCTCATCGGCCTGGAGCGGTTGATTTACCACTTCTGAAGGGACCGGAGCGCTAGTAGAGGATTTAGGAGTAACACCGGTAGTGGACGCGGGACGAGGATGTCGGTCCCGGTCCTTGCGTTTTTTAGCAGATTGGGTTGTCAGTTGATCCGACGGCATGATATACGCAAAAGACTCACATAAGTAGTCCTCTGCGAATTCTGCCCGGCGCCTGAGAGTGCGCCTATTAAAGCAAGCACAGGCCGAGACATCGTGGTCTGGGCCCAGGCAAGGAAGGCAGAGAGAATGGAAGTCCTTATGAGGTATCTGTTTACCACAAGACAAACAATTATTAACTTTCTCAATTTGTTCTGACATCGGCTGAGGCAAGAATAAATGTTCCCCAATGGGGTACTTAGCTTTTAGATGACTTCGGTACTGAAAACACAGGAGCTGACAGACCGGCACTTGCGAGCTGCTTCTGCTTCGGGCACCGCGCGGCAAGAAAGACTGAAGATGGCGTCAGCCGATGCCTTTATACTCCAGCCGTTGTGACGTCGGAGAGGAGGCGACACCAGCCGACGCCGGACCCAGACTTTGGAATTCGGCCGACCGAGGGCTGCCTGAAGCAGGACAACCCATATGTTATGACTGCAGTTGCATTCTTGAAGGACATCTCCAGGTTGCAACTTCCAGGATGTCCCTGGTAGGGACTCCCCTGAGAAATGCTGCAGAGGTTAAGGTAGCCCTAGTGGAATGAGTTCTGATCCCCTGTGGGGTAGGTTTTCCATGGTGTTTGTAGCTGAAATGGATGCAGTGTGCTATCCATTTAGAAATGGTTTGCTTTGAATGCTTGTGCAGGATTCTTTCCCCTTTATTATGAGGATTAGGGAAAAAGGTTGGTAAATGAATGGATTGGTTTAAAGCCACACTAGAAACCACCTTGGGCATAAATGACAGGTTAGTCCTGAGAGAAACCCTGTCCGCATGGAAGATGGTGAAGGGTTCCACGGCCATAAGGGCCTGCAATTCAGACATTCTTCTTGCTGACGTGATGGCTAGAAATAAAGCTGTTTTCCAAGAGAGGAATTTTAATTCTGCTGTAGCTGCAGGTTCAAAGAGAGGAAGAGTGATCTTCTCCAGTACAAAAAGTTAAGGTCCTAGACTGGAGTGGGAGCTCTCCTGGGGGGGGGGGGGGTCTTAAATTTTTGGCTCCTCTGGGAAACTGCTTGACCAGAGAGTGAGAGGAGAGGGGTGGCTCAGTATTGTAATGAGCTGAAATGGCAGAGGCATGAATCCTAACTGAAGACAAGGATAGGCCTTTGTGGAGCAGTTCTGTTAGGTAATTTAGTATTGGAGGTATGTTGGGCACGGTTGTGTCCATTCCCTGAGACTGGCTCCAAGAACAGTATCTTTTCCCCTTTTATGAATAGGATTTCCTAGTACAAGGCCTTCTTGCCTCAAGGATGACATACAGCACCTGTTTACTGAGGGTTGCTGGTGATGTGTTCAAGGAATGAGCCACGCTGCTAGGTTCAGGGTTTGCAGCTAAGGATGCAAAATCTGGCCCTCCTGCTGGGACAGCAGGGAAGGGGTCTGAGGCAGGTCCCATGGAGGCACTACTGTCAGACTGTGCAAAGGTGGATACCAGTGCTGGCATGGCCAGTCTGGTGCAATCAGCATTGTCCTTGGCTTCTCCTGTCTGATCTTTAGTAGAACCTTCAAGAGGGCAAAGGCATAGATAGAGAGGTTTTCCCATGTCAAGGACAATGCATCCACTTTCCCTGCTTGGCTGTGGGGAGTTCTAGTGCAATATTTGCTCAATTGATAGTTCTGCAGGGAAGCAAAGGTGCCCCCCCACCTGTGGATCAAAAGCATGAATGATTTGGGTTCCAGTTTCCACCCGTGTGGGTCCATTAGATTTATGCTTAAGTAGTCTGCCAGTAAATTTAGTTTGCCTGGTAGGAATTGAACTTGCAGGTGCACTTGATTGCTCAAGGCAGTGTTCCCAGAGCCATGGCTAACCTGCAGAGTGGGTAGGAATGGGTTCCCCCTACTTGTTTATGTACCACAACTGTGGTGTTGTCTGTCTTTATCAAACAGTTGCCCTGGAAGAATAAGGTATTTGAAGGCTGTCAGTGCATTCTGTACAGCTAACATTTCTTTTTGACTGATATGCAGGTGCATTTGTTTTGGGCTCCATTTGCCTTGAATGCAATTTCCTGCCATGTGAGCCTCCCATGCATAGACTGATGCGTCTGTTAGGGTTCGTGCGACAGGGGGTTGAGTGAAAGGGAGTCCCTTGTGGTAGCAGGCCTCTGCCCACCAAAGGAACTCTGCCCTTAGGCAAAGAATGATAGAAATCACTGTTTCCAGGTCTTGAGAATGTTGACACCAGAGACTAAGTGCTGTTGAAGTTTCCTCATATGCAGTCTTGCATATGGAATTAGTAGAATGCAAGAGGCCATGAACCCTAGGGTTTGCAGTATTTTTCTTGCAGACAGCTGGGTTTGGGTGGCCAGTAGATTGAAGTAGTTTGTCAAATAAATGTTTTTCTTGAGTGAGGAATGCCATCTGGGAAGTTGTGTTCAAGCTTGCTCCCTGGAATACAATCTTTTGGCTGGGTACCAGATGTGATTTCTTTTGGTTAATGTTAAACCCCAGTGAAGTTAGAAGTCTCTTTAGAAATGTCAGGTGCTGAAGTAGCAATTGACGACTGTGCGCCTGAATCAGGCAATCGTCCAAGTATGGATAAATTTGAATTTTTCTCTGCCTGCAATATGCAATGGCTGGAGCTAGGCATTTTGTGAATACCCTGGGTGCAGCAGATAAGCCAAAGGGAAGTGCAGAGAACTGATGGTGCATAGAGCCTGCTCTGAAATGTAGAGATTTCCCTGCAAGATTCCCTTATGGGGATGTGCAGATAAGCTTCTTTTAAGTCCAGGGTAGCTAGCCAGGAGTCCTTGGCTAGCATAGGAAGCAGCTGTTGGAGAGTAAGCATTTTGAATCTTGAAACCACCAGGAAGGTGTTGAGAATAGACAGATCCAGGATGCTTTTAAGTCATCAAAGCCACAATGCAAAGTATGTTTTTTAACTTGGTTAGCAGAATGCTTTATCTCTTGTAAATCTTTATGTTCTGCCCAATCAGGAATCAACATAATTTTCTGTTTAGTTACATGACATGGTGCTGATACTTTAACACGTGAAACTGGCAATTTAAAGCCCTGATGGCAAGAGTAGCAGAGGTATATACCTTCTTACCCCATCTGTGTAAAGCCCTAGAATCCCTGTCCGAAGGGGTAGGTTTTTGGCTGTAGTAGCCTTAATGCCTTTAAGTCCCTCAGAAATGGTCTATGGATCGGCAGTAGGATTCTTAAATAGGAATTTGAGAGAGTCAGGTACTCTAGTACCCGTCAGGTTTCCTGGGAGCTGGTGGCAAAGTATCAGGGGTAAGACTGGATTCCATGAAGACATCTACAATTTCCAGAACAGGAGGGATAGCTAGAGGCCTGTGCTGAGGCAAGTTTAAAAAATTCCCAGAGTCTCTTTTTGGACTTAGGGTAGTCCTGGCACTCCCAGTGGAAATGCTCTCACAGTATGCAGCGTTTCACCAAAAGAAAAATCCTCTGATGGGGAAGCAGAGGGAATGGAATCCTTTGCATCAGAATCTTCATTAGTACATAAAGGCATGTCCTGGCAATCAGAAGGATCAGTCACTGGATTCATGATTTGAAGAATCAGAAGGAAAATCAGTTATTGGTCTTTTTTAAGGGGGAAGGCTGGCCTCCCCTAATTAAAGTAATAAAGTCTTCAGCCATTCTAAGCATTTGCTTCTGTGGCATGAGGGCCTGAGAATGCATTTTGGTCTGTTTCCTAGGCGTAGTGCGAACTCTGGGCCTGAGAAATTCAGTATTTTTGGTTTGAAACAAAGTAGTCTGTTTAATATGAACATCGGAAGGCCTGAATACACCCTCAGAAACCGGTGCCTGCAGCAGCTCCGGACCCATCCAAGGTAGAGACATCCGCAGGTTCCACAGTCGAAGTATCTCATGGCATACCGGACTCTGAATGGGTCTCGGTAGAGGCCTGCAAATCAGTAGAAGCGGGTATCAGGGGCTGCGAAAGCACTTTAGTACCGGTGGACTGCCGACTAGCTTAGCAGAGGTGTCGGCAGTTTTGGACCTACGCAGTCTCTGTCTTTATCCTTACACTTTTATGGAAGATCAGTAGTCGGATGACTTTCGAAGCCATTTCTGAATACGGAGAACGAGAGCAAAAGAATTTAGCAACAAAAATAGCCCGACGACGAATAGTTCAGGCATTGAATAGGGCACAAAACAGACAGCGAGGAACGTCATGGTCTGGGCCTAAATAGGTGAAGCAGTAAGAATGAAAATCTCTGAAGTATTTGGTTTCCACAAAAGACAATTTTTTCTGACATTGGTTAGAGCAAGAAAAAAGGACCCCCAACGGGGTACTTATCTTTTAGAAGACTTCAGGTCAGAAACCCTAAAAACGAAAATTTCAGGAGGTGGCTGACCGGTGCTTGCGAACTGCTTCGAGCTCCGCTTGGCAAGAAAAGCGGATGTAATGGCATCGGCTGCATGTTTTATACCCCTGACGACCTGATGTCATGGAAGAAGACAGCATCCGATGCAAAAATCCCAAGACTCTGGTATTCGGGCTGAGGGCTACCCTGCAGGCAGATAACCCAAGTGTGATGACTGCAACAGTTAAACACAAAGAACATCCTGACAGACCAGAGAAAGAAGAGCCAAAAATATACCTAGTCATATGGGTCTGATAATGGACAGCCTGGAAAAGGGTACTTGTGATATATACCTTCTTACCCAAGCTTTCCATAGCCCTGGTGCCCTTATCAGGAGGAAGGAAGCAACTTTATAGAAGGTAGTAACTTGCATGGCTTGTCAGATCCCACACATACCACAGAAGGGTTAGATGGGCACCTGTCGCTTATCTTATCTCCATATAATAGACGAGTCTTCGTGGGTTCTGTTCATGCAGCTTAATTATGTACTAACATTATGATTATACTTACTAACTCTAACTTAAGTAACTTGTATACAAACTGCATTCATTCTCACATGCTTACTGTCTGGCTGCACTTTCAAAATGGCACTAGGTACATGTGCCAGTTATTTATACATGCAAGTAAATCACTTGCTAGGCTTCTTAAAAAACACACACTGTGCACTACATCCTCCCTTTTTTTTTAGAAAATGGAATACAGAGAATATCAATTAACATGCAAGTGGTACAAACAGCTTTTGTCTTGTACATTATACAAAACTATGTACATATATACACAGTTATATCCAAGTCGCAGTGTATAGCGCACCCGGTCCGGATATGTGACCAAATCGTGTGACAAAACTGGGATTCAGGCTTACTAACTGGACTGATTTGCTTAGAGTGTTCAACCTTCGGAGTGTCAGGATTATTAGGACTGGAATCAGATGGTATGACATATGTTCTGGAATAGGAACAATGTCTGAGCGATTCTGAGACAGTCTATATGATGTGATAATAATTCTGGTACAAGGAGATGCCAGAGATTCATCCAGTACTTAAACACCCTCAGAATCTACAAAGTAGGATCTCGGCTTGGTAGATGCACCTGTTACCTGATCAATCCAGTTGAAACCTTTCGCCGTTTGTATCCAGTCTCTCCTCCTTTCAATGGACAAAGAAATCTGCTTGATTTGTCACAACTGGACTTTTGATTAGAACGCTTCTTGAACAATCGGACTCTGATGGTCCTGTTTTTAGCTTTAGTCCTCAATAAACTGGAACTAACAGGCAATGTTGTTCTGGTTTGCCTAGACAGAAGTATCTGAGCAGGCGAACCATGTATATCACGGAGTATGTTTTTGAGATTAAGTAGATTCTAAAAGTTATCTGTATTGTCAGACTTTGACCTTTCAAGTAATTGCTTTACACACTACACTGCACATTCAGCTAGTCCATTTGATTGTGGATATTCTGGACTACTAATAACATGCAAAGTCTCATTCTCTTGCAAATTTCTGAAATAACTGACTAGTAAATAGAGTACCATGGTCAGAAATAACTGCGTGGACTACCATGGACTGAGAAATGTTGCTTAAACTTGGTAACAGTAGTAGATATTAGATTAGGTAGCAGGTCAATCTCAAACCAGTTTGAATAGGAGTCTACCAATACTAAATAATGTTGATTGTTCCGTCAATGGCAACTGTTGATCAAGGTAGTTCAGGGACTTGACTTTGCTGAAGTGGCTCGCTTTGCAAATGTGGTTTAGTACTACTGCATACTGAAAAAGAAAGTACTTTATCAAAGTCTTTCACTAGTGAAGGCCAAAATACCAGTTCTCTCACCCTTCTTTTGGTAGAGTCGGAAAATGGGTGACCACAATGCAAAATCGGAATATATCCATGTTGCAAGAAAGCAGGAACAATTTTAGGCCTCTTGAAAATTAACATCTCATCGTCAAGGAAAATAGGTTCGCACTTCAAGTGGTACACTAGATTGCATTCATTAATGTAGTGGTTGAGCTTTTGCAAAACTGGATGCCGTCTTTGTATGATCTCTCAGCGCATCAAGTCTCGTGGTAGAAAAAGTATGCACTGCCATTATGTCAAAGTCAAAATTCTCGGTGTCCAGCTGTTTCGTTGTACTTCTGGGCGATCTGGATAAGGTATGAGCCAGATAAAGAAGTTTGCCTTTTGTATTTGTATATACCATTTTGAAATTGTACTTTTGCAATCTGAGCATCATTCTTTGTAATCTTGCTGGAGCAGAATGCATAGGCTTCTTTAGAATGGTAACTAGAGGTTGGTGATCAATTTCAATTTGAATAGCTCGACCATAAGCATGAAAATTTGAACATGCAAATACTGCTGTTAAAAGCTCTCTCTCAATTTGAGCAAACTGCATCTCAATTTGGGTAAGTGAAATAAAAACGTTGTAGGACACTGCTAGACTGTAATGCTTTATTGCATAAAACAAAAGATAAAACACAAGATGAGCGCTTTCGGGATATTCCCTTCATCAGATATTTCTCTCATAAAACAGACACTATTTAAAATAATGAATAGCCAATAGCAGTCAATGAAAAACACGCCTATTTTGAAGGGTGGGTTTCACAGGAATCACATCATTAAGCCCTGGCTTCCTACTGGCCAGCAGCTCAACTATCCACCTAGATTCAGCTAACTCTGTTAAATGCTTCAGGTTACCTCCTCTATTGTTTACCTTAACATTCACAATAGCCCTAAAGGTAAAACTATGGGTGGGATATTCCATCACATGTCTACTTAAAGCATTATTTATATCATTGTTCCTTATACAGGACAAATGTTGCAAAATCCTTGCCTTAAACATTTGATTAGTCTTACCCACATAAAAACTGGGGCATTGAACACACTCTGCCAGGTAAACTATATCTGTGGTACGACATGTGGCTCTACCTTGAAACACAAACTTCCTACGCGCAACTGGATGTTCAAAATCAGATAATCTCTTTATGTATGGACAAGCTTTACAACCTCCACAAGGGGCTGTTCCTGTTGATGTGGCTATTATTTTATTTTCATTCATATTTTCTCTACAGAGAAGGTCCTTGAGATTTTTATTCCTCTTATACCTAAATCTAGGATGGGTGCCTACTATTTTACTTACACGTTCATCACCCATTAAAATGTTCCTATTTTTGCGGACGATGTTACAAACATCTCCCACATTTCCACTATAAGTGAACATTAATTCAGGTCCATGTTGCAACATCGGGCCACTTGTCGGGTTGGAAACACTAGTTGTTGCACGTCTTATCCAGGGTTTATAATTGGTGCTACGAAAACTTTTACTACGATCCATAACCCTATCAACTACCCTACTTTTATAACCCCTTTGTAGTAAGCACCCCTTTAGCTTGGATAGTTCTGACTCAAACTTCTTCAAGACATATTCTTGAAATCCTACTGACTTGCCCTTGTATTATATTAGTATAAGTATATCGTGGGTGCAAGGCTAATAACGTGTTTCTCCAACATTCTTTTCTAAAAAGCCTAGATGCAAAACCTTCATCATTCTGTTCTACGTGGACATCTAAAAAGTCTATGGAATTGAATGATGATTCCACCTTAAACTTGAAAAAGGTCGTTGTAGAGTGAAAAAATTCTACAAACCGATGTAAGGAATCCACGTCACCATCCCACAAGATGAAGACGTCATCCACAAAACGTACATACATCTTAATATGTACCTTCCATATTTCATTGCCCAACACATGTATCTGTTCCCATTGCGATAGAACAAGGTTAGCGTATGTATTGGCACAGGGGGTACCCATAGCTACCCCCTGTGCCTGTTTATAAACTGAGTCGGCTCCTATGAAAATATTATTGTCAAGGACTAACATTAACAGTTCCTTAACTAGGTAAATCTCATCTTCTGTTGCCTTAGAATTCCTTAAAAATGTACTTATCATGGTAACACCATAGTCATTGTTAATCACAGTAATTAAGTTGTTAACATCCATGGTAACCATTAACAATTTTGTTGTACATTTTACTTTACCCAATTTCATCAAAACATCCACTGTGTCTTTCAGTATAATATCCAACCCATCTACAAAGGGTTTCAGATGGTGTTCAAGCCATATGGATATATTCTCAGTAACCCACCCCCTCCCAGAAACAATGGGTCTAAGGGGTGGGTTTGTTAAAGACTTGTGAATTTTGGGGAGTGCCTTGAAAAAAGGCGTTACAGGCTTATCTACCCATAAAAATTCAAAGGTTGACTCAGTGATCTTCATCTCTGTTAATAACCTACGCAGGCCCTGGTGTACCCTGTCTATAGCATACTTTACACTCAAAGGATTAATACTAACGTATGTGCTTTCATCTGATAGCATTTTTCTTAGCTTTACAGTGTATCATGTTGTGTCTAACACAATAGCCCCTCCTTTATCGGCCGATTTTATAGTTATATCTCTATTTTTCATTAGACCTTGCAAGGCTGCCCTCTGTGATGTAGTTAAATTATAGTACTTACTTTTGTCATTCTGCATGAAGTACCCAACTAGATCTTGCTCACAACTGTTAATGAATAAGCCTAAGGCTGGAGTCAAGGGTGGAACATAATGCCCTGGTGCATGCATCTTTGTTGAAATAAGCTGCTTGTATGAAAATATTGTACTCTTGCTCAAATATTCTCAAATTCTCTGCAATACTCTGATCAAATACAAGTGGTGAGGACTTTCAAAGTCAGTCTGACATATTAATACCAGTGAAGGATTTTTACAGAAATTTATGCCAGTACTTGTAACTTTGCCCAATGGCAAAACAAGCCTCTGAATGACTGAATTTTGCAAAATACTTTAAACACTATTGAAACTGTTGTACAAGTTATTTATCATTTTAAGAAACATCTCAAATAACTGAACTGTGCAAATGAATCTGGCAAAAGAAGCTCAGATTAAAAAATATTTCTAAGTAAGTGCACTTTGCGAATAGACAGTACATGGCACAATGAAACTTCCCCAAAATGGGGGTACTTTGCTAGATAATTCTTTACAGTGCAAGAAACACTTTGTAATGGCAGCACTTTATGAATAGACACACCCTGCATAAGAAACTTCTCAAAATGGCTGTACTTTGACTGTACTTTAGAAAATAGTGGCACTTGGCACACAAACTCTTTGGAATACATGCACAGTAATAAGCACACATTGTAAGCACTTTTACACATGGAGATGCTTCTAATAACTCTAGTTACACCCTTGATGCAAAGTTGTACTTGTACCAAAACAAAGCATTTTACCAAAAACTGCAGTCACCATGCATTTATGCTTAATGTGCCCTTTTTTACCCTTATTATATTCGTTTTGCTTGTTTAATCCCTTTTCATGCCCATCGTACTTTCTTGTGCTCTTTTTGCTTTACACATACTCATTTTGTCAAATATCTTAAACATTTTGTTTACCTTTTGTGCCTCTTGCTTGTTTAGTATTGCGGTTTGTGTCCTTGTAATGCTCTGTTTTATCTTTTTTATAAAGTAAATTATTCTCGCACATTTTCATTACCTTTGGTTCTTCTCTGGTTCTTTTGTGGTAGTTTCTCTTGGTTTACCTTCACTGTTCTCTGCACCTCGTGGCTCCGAATATCAATCTCTGGAATCCGGGTTCTGACACCATGTAGCTCGTCTTGTCTCAATATAACAGTCTTCGTGGGCTCTATTCAAGCAGCTGTATTATGTACAAACACATTACAATTACAGCTAATAACTCTAACTTGGATAATAGACCACGTATACAAACCAACTACATTCACTCTCACATGCTTACTCTTTGGCTGCACTTTCAAAATAGCACTAGGTACAGCATGTGCCCGTTATTTATACATGCATGTACATTTGTTAGGCTTCTTAAAGACACATACACACTGTGCTCTACTGTGCCTAGAGAGAAATTTACAATCACATAAAACCAATCCGATTTCTTGGGAGCAGGGAGCTGGGAATCAGGCACCTGAGTCACACTACAGAAGGCATCCAACAAGGCAGCCAAAACAGGAGGAACAGCAGAAGGTCTAGGAAATCCATTTGCAGAAGCTCATAATACCTTTCCTGAAGCTCAGAAACTTGGTCAGAGTGCCACTTAAATTCCATCACTCTGGAAATTGTATCCCAAAAGGAAATCTCCACAAAGAGTCACGGCTAGTGGACTCCTCTTCAGAACTATAACCTAAATGAGAAGGAGTGTGGGATGAATAAGCAAGGGATTCCTCATCTGAATCTACCACCTCCTCAAAGGAATCCTGTTCCCAGAGTCTCAAGAAGAGAGACCACCAAGGGAAAGCTGGAACAGAAACTCCTTAAGGGGGCTTCAAGGCTATAAGGGAACTGAACAAATCCTGAGTGAAATTCTGCCAGTCACTCAGGGTCCTTAGGAGCAAGAGAAATGCACTTTGTTTCTTTCTTCTTTAAAGGAACATCAACCTTATGAAATGTAGAAGGTTTTAGGTATAAAGCTAGGGTTGGTGCAGACAAACACGGCCTCTGTGGAACACCAAGAAAGGAGGAGACGCCATTAGGCCCTGCAGTTCTGAACCCTTTCTGGCTGAGGATAGAGCAAGCAGCAAAACAGTTTTTCAGGAGCAAAATATTCAAGGAAGCAAAAGCTGCCTGCTCAAAAGGAGCAAAGTCTGCTTCTATAATATAGACAGAAGATCCCTTGGGAGTGCAACAGGTTTCCTGGGGGGTCTTAGGTGAGGGAAACCTTTTAAGAATTGCTTAGCCTCAACTCTAGAAGCTAAACCTGGACAGACAGGCAGAAATAGTTGCAAATGCACTTTTAAGAGCAAGTTAGGCCAACATCTAGTAATTCCCACAGGTATGAGATAACCAGAGGGACATCCACTGTCAGTGAGTTACAGTTTCGAGAAAGACACGAAATTGAAAATATCTTCCATTTGGATAATTTAGATTTTAAAATACTGGGTTTCCTGACCACCTTAAGAACCCTGAGCATGTCCTCTGAAAAAAGGGGTCTGAAAGGAATTAAGACCCTATAACCCACAATGTCAATTGAAGAGTAGAAAAGTGTGGATGGATTAGAACTCCTTTGTGTTGTGTGAGAAGGTCCTCTCTGAGGGGTAACGTGCGATGATTGCCCTTGGCTAAATGCGGGGGAGGGGGATCAGGTCTTGGCAAACTGGGGGGGGGGGGTCACCATCAACATTCTTGGTTTGTCTTGCTGAATCTTTAACAGGACTTTTGGAATTACAGGAAAGGGAGGTAATGTATACAGAAATGCCCCCTTCCCATAAAAAGTTGAGGGAGTCCACCTTCCAAACCAGGGGTGGATGATCTCTGGCACAAAATCGTGGAAGCTGTGTTTATGGGGGATGCAAAAAGGTCCATTTGTGGAGTACCCGTCTGTGGACAATGTCCAAAAATACTTCTCTGTGAAGAATCCATTTGTGGGACTATTTCAGACCTGCTCAATATGTCTGGCACTACATTCTGGCTGGATGGGGATACACACAGCCTGTAGGGGAGTTTGATGTTTGACAGCCAGTTCCCAGACTTGTAGAGTTAGTCTGCAAGGAGAAGACTGTCACTCCCTATTTGTTCACATACCAGAAAAAGTACAGTTTTGTACCTATCATAAATGTAGATGTTAGAGTGTTCACCCTGCTGCAGTCATTACATTTGGGTTATCCTGTCGTCAGGCAGTCCCGCAGTCGGCCTGAATTCCAAAGTCTTGGTCCGGCGTTGGTTGCTGTCGCTTCTTCCCTGACGTCAATGCACCAGGGATATACAGGATGCATCCGACAATTTTCTTCAGTTTTTCTTGCCCCAGATGTCAGGTGCCCCCAAAAAGGTTGTCAGTAAATAGTACCAATCTAAAAAGTTTAGCACAAACAAAACATCCCTCCAGCTATAAGCAAATACATCACAAAGGTAGTATCAGGTTTTAAGGTATTGTAAAGTTTTAGTTAGGTCAGAGGGGATGGAGGGACGGTAACCTGGGAATGCAGCAGGGTGAACACTCGAACATCTACATTTATGGTAGATACAAAAAGTACAGTTTTGTACCTACCATAAATGTAGATGTCCGAGAGGAATGCATCTGCAGTCTTTACAAATGGGTTGTCCTGTCGTCAGGCAGCCCTTCGGTTGGCCGGATTCCAAAGTCTGGGTCTGGCTTCGGCTGGTGTCGCACTTCACCCGACGTCATTGCGGCAGTTATTCGGGTATAAAGGCATCAGCCGACGCCATTTTCCTCAGTGTTTCTTGCCCCAGATGCCAGGTGCCCTCTTGGATGGCTAAATTTGGATAAATGCCAAAGTTTCCAAATAGTAGAGAGCAAAGACACAAAATAAGCATGTATGTACATATATACAAACAAATACACCATAATAGATCCCCCCCAAGCTAGATGAAGATTGGCAAATACCCTAGGAGTACCTCAGAGGGGAAGGAGGGTGGGTAATTCTGACTGCAGATGCATTCCTCTCGGACATCTACATTTATGGTAGGTACAAAACTGTACTATGTCCTTCAAGGATGCATCTGCAGTCTTTACAAATGGGTAGAATACCATAGCTAAACTAGGGGAGGAGGAAATGAGAAGATATTATGGTGTAGTTAGGATCCCTTGCAAAACAGCAGTGGCAAAAAGTACAGTTTTGTACCTACCATAAATGTAGATGTCCGAATTGGATAGCATCTGCAGTCATAACAACTGGGTTGTCCTGTCGTCAGGCAGCCCTTCAGTCGGCCGGATTCCAAAGTCCGGGTCCGGCTTCGGCTGATGTCGCACTTCACCTGACGTCATCTCTGTTGGACTTCGGGTATAAAAGCATCAGCCGACGCCATTTTCTTCAGTGTTTCTTGCCCCAGATGCCAGAAGCCCTATAGAAGGCTAAAACATTTTGGATAGATGCCAATGTTTCCAAAAGATAGAGGTAAACACAAAAATAAGCATGTATGTACATAAACACAAACAAATACACCATGAAAGAAATCCCCACTAGCTAGCTATTAGAAGGGTAAACACCCTAGGAGTACCACAGAGGGAAGGAGGGAGGGTAATCCTGACTGCAGATGCTATCCAATTCGGACATCTACATTTATGGTAGGTACAAAACTGTACTATGTCCTTCATGGATGCATCTGCAGTCATAACAACTGGGTAGAATACCATAGCCAACTAGGGGAGGAGGATAAAAGTAAATTATGGTGTGTTTAGGATCCCTTGCAGAACAGCAGTGGCAAACCCTGCTCGGGATCTGGAATATAGAGGTAAATTATAATGCTTGGCAAATGTATGCACGGAGGTCCAAGTAGCCGCCTCAATAATGTCTTTGGTAGCCACTCCTCATAAGAAAGCTGTGGTAGTGGCTGTTGCCCTTGTAGAATGAGGTCTTATGTTCTGTGGAATTGGCTTTCCATGGGAGGAGTAACAGAATCGTATGCAATTTCCTATCCATTTGGAGATTGTCTGTTTGGAAATAGCTTTTCCTTCCCTTCCTGTTGCATAGGCTACGAAAAGTTGGTCAGTCTTTCTGCTATTTTTTGTTCTGTCCAAGTAGTAGCGTAGCTGTCTATGTACATCCAAGGTATGCAGTATTCTTTCCCCTCTGTTTTGTGGGTTGGGAAAGAAGGTAGGCAGGTGGATTGCCTGGTTTAAAGACACTCTGGATACCACCTTAGGCATAAATGTAGGATTAGTCCTCATGGACACTATCTTGGTGGAAGATTAGAAAGGGTTGCACTGCCATTAAGGCCTGTAGTTTTGAAACCCTCCTTGCTGAAGTAATTGCCAGTTGGAAAGCAGTTTTCCATGACAGGTGTTGTAGGTCTGCTGTTGCTGCTGGTTCAAAAGGTGATAGTGTCAATTTTTCTAGCACAAAGTTCAAGTCCCAAGCTGGCAATGGTGGTTTCCTTGGAGGTTTTACATTCTTGATTCCTCTGAGGAACTGCCTGAGCAAAGGGTGTGAAAAAACAGGTGGATCAAAACTGTATTCTGCTGAAATAGCTGATGCATGAATCTTGATGGAGGAGTAGGACAGGCCTGAATGAAGTAGTTCGGCCAGATACTCCAGAATGTTAGGCATATCTATGTTTGATACATCTTTTCCTCTTTCAGAGCTCCAAATGACAAACCTTTTCCATTTCCCAGCATAATTCCTTCTAGTTGAAGGCCTGCTTGCTTCAAGAATAATGTCTTTAACTCTTTGTGAAAGTTCTGTATTAGCAGCTGCTATGCGATGTTCCATGCAGTCAGTTGCAGCGTTTTAGGTTTGGATGCATGGTGCTGAAGTTGTTCTGAGTTAGCATCAAAGGCATCAGGGAATTGGCCACATATTGTTCCGAGACATGCTCCTCAGCAGTGGGTACCAATGCTGTCTTGGCCAGTTTGGAGCTATCAGGATTATTCTTGGACGTTCCTCCTTGATTTTTAGTAGTACTTTGTGTATCAAGGGAAGAGGTGGGAATGCATATGCTGTTAGGCCTTTCCAGCTGAAGGAGAGCGAGTCCACTTTCCATGCTAGTGGGTGGAATGTCCTTGTGCAGAATTTTTTGAGCTGGTGTTTGAGAGGTGATGCGAATAGATCTATCTGAGGCATTCCCATTTCTTGAGATGGTCTTGAAGATATCCGGTGCAGCTGCCATACGTGGGCATCCGATGTGGTCCTGCTTAACATATCTGCTAGACAGTTTTCTTTTCCTGGCACAAATATTGCCTGTAACTGGATGTTGTAGCTGAGTGCCAGGGTCCACAGCTCCAAAGTCATTCTGCATAGGGGGTAAGAATGAGTGCCTCCCTGTTTGTTGATGTACCACATGACTGTGGTGTTGTCTGTCCTTATCATCAAGTGGTTCTCCTTGAGAAATGGTCTGAACTTTTGGATTGCCAGTTTTACTGCCAGCATTTCTTTTAGGTTTATGTGCAGGTGAAGTTGGTCCTGTGTCCACAATCCTTGTACGCATTTGTCCAGCATATGCCCCATCCTAGGTCTGAAGCATCTGTTGTGATGGTCTGGCTTGCTTGACCCTTGCGAAAGGGCAGGCCTGGGTTTGACTGGCATGCCTGAGCCCACCATAGGAACTCCTGTTTTAAGCATGGTATCAGTGGGATTTCCGTTTCTAGGCTGTGTCTGTGTTGGGACCATAAATTCTTTAGGTACCACTGTAGTTTTCTCATATGTAGTCTGGCAAATGGAACCAAGATTATGCATGATGCCATGAAACCCAAGGCCTGCAGTACCTTTCTTGCTGTTAACTTGTTCAGTTTTGTTAGTGCCAAGAAGTAAAGAGGGAGTTATTTTTGTTTTTCTGTAGTTAGGAATGCCATTTGTCTTACTGTGTCCAATTCCGCTCCCAGGAAAGTCCTTGTCTGGGATGGTATCAGTCTTGACTTTTGTAAATTGACTGTGTATCCCAGTGCTTGAAGCAAGTAAATGACCCTTTGTAAATCTGTTGTCAGCTTGCTTTTGTTGTCTCCTTGTATCAGGCAGTCGTCCAGGTATGGATAAATTTGAATTCCCTGTAGTCTGCAATGGGCGATTACTGATGCCAGGCATTTTGTGAATACTCTGGGCGCAGTAGATAAGCCAAAAGGCAATGCTGAGAATTGATAGTGCTCTGATCCTGCAAGAAATCTGAGGTATCTTCTGCAGATTGGTCGAATGGGGACGTGCAGGTATGCCTCCTTGAGATCTAGAGTTACCAGCCAACACTCCTTGCCCAGCATGGGAAGAAGTTGCTGTAGGGTCAGCATTTTGAATTTTGGGACAATGATGTAAGTATTCAGGGTGGACAGGTCTAGAATTGGTCTCCAACTTTTTTCCTTTCTTGGCACTAGGAATAGTCTGGAGTAGAACCCCTTTCCTTGCTCTGCTGTTGGCACTTTCTCCACAGCTCTCATGTTTGCTAACTCCATTATCTGTTGTAGAGCCTCTGTCTTTTGATTTGGAGGTAGATTTGGCATTCCTCTTTTGTCTGGTAAAGTGTGGAAGTGGAACCGGTAACCTTGATCTATGGTTCGTAAAATCCACTTGTCCTTTGTTATGTGGTGCCAGTTTTTGAAAATAAGGTTAGCTTTCCGCCTAGAGGAGCTGCTATTTGTTCCCTGGTAGGCGGGTTTAGGATTAAGTCACTGTGGCTGTGTTGATGTAGTGGCAGGTGTTGAGTCTGTGCCTCTGTTGTTACTTTGCCACTGTCGTCCTCTGTAGGCACCTCCTCTGGATTGGTTTCTGCCTCTGGAACGTCTATTCCTGCCCCTTTGAGGTCTTGTGGAGTCAGGAAAGGACCAATTTTTGGCAGGCCAGTTCCTGCTAAACCTTGGGGTTGAACCTGCAAGAAATCTTTAACTGTCTGGACTGATTTTGCCTTTTCTTCCATTTTCTTCATAACCTGTTGGGCAGGTGTACCAAACAAACTTGTTTTATCCATAGGAGCATCTAGCAATTTAGATTTAACATGATCCGGTAAAGCTTGCTCCTTTAGCCATGCATGCCTTCTAATTACAGTGCCAGTCATGGCTGATCTAAATGAAGCCTCCAGTGCATCATAGCCACATTTTAAAGAATGGTTACTAACTTGCTGTATGTTATTTACCATTTCTAATACATATTTCTTATCAAGAGATTCATCAGTGGTTAGCTTTTTAGTTAGCTGATCAAGCATAAACTCTTGGTATTGTATCATGTGAAACTGACAGTTTAAAGCTCTAGCTGAGAGAGTGGCTGAAGTGTAAACCTTTTACCCCATCTGTCTAATGACCTTGCTTCCCTTTCAGAAGGAACAGGGTTTTTAGCTATGGTCATGCAACTGCCTTGGGACCCTGGGAAATAGTTTCGGGTCTGCAAGAGGGGCCTTGTAAAGGTGGTGATGAGTATCTGGCACCCTGTAAAATCTGTCTGGTTTGGCAGGGGCTGGAGTAAAGAATCTGGAGCGGAGCAGACATCATTGAAAGCATCATCCACCACAGAGAGAACAGGAGGTATAGCTAAGGGCCTGTGCTGTGGAAGGTGCAAAAAGGTCCTAAGTCTTTTCCTGGAGTCTGAAAAATCCTGTTGCTGCCATTGGAACTGTTCTCGCATGGCATGCAAGGTTTCCCCAAAGGAGAATTCTTCTGGTGGGGAAGCAGCTGGAATGGATTCTTCAACATCAGAATCTTCAAAATTGGAGAAAGGAGCCTCTGCCTGGTCAGTTATGTCTGATTCATCAGCAGAATCATCAGAGGACACTGGCTCATGGGGCTCTGCCCTAGGTCTCTTCTCTGGGGGCTGAGAGGCCCTGTCTGGGTGAGATTGAGATCCTCTAATTAATGAAATTAAATCTTCTGCCAAAGTAAGCATTTGAGAACTGGAAGAGGGCCTGGTTGAGGGGGGTTTAACAGGCACTGTTTTAGTAGTCTTGGCTGCTTTAGCCCTGGCGAAGGCCTTAATGGACATGGCTGCTGGAGGCCTAGCAGCACCACGTGCTGGGGTAGAGACATCCAAGGGAATGGTGTCTGATAAGTCAGTGGTAAGCACCGTAGTGGGTAAAATTTCTGAGGCCGATTCAAGAGTGTTAGCAGGGACCTCAGTTGTAGAGATAGATTCAGCTGTATTTTGATCAGTTTTCTCGGTTTCGGCCGAAACAGAGACACTCGCCGTTTGCTTAACCGTGGTTTCGGCCGAAACCGCGGACCGCGAGTGTCGGTCTTTTTCTTTGCGTGTTTTGGCAGAATGCGTAGTCGGAGGATCCGACGGCATAATGTACGCAAAATCAGAACCGAAAAACTGTTCTGCAAACTCCGACCGACGTCTAAGCGTTCGTCGGTTGAAAGAAGCACAGGACGAACAGGCTGCTACGTCGTGGGCTGGGCCTAAGCAAGGCAGGCAATAAGAGTGGAAATCTTTATGAGGTATTTGTTTCCCACAGGTTAAACAATTATTAACTTTTTCTGACATCGGCTGAGGCAAGAAAGAGTCCCCAACGGGGTACTTAGCTTTAGAAGTCTTCGAAGTAGTATTCGGTAGAAGTAATCTCTGGATCCGACCGACCGGCACTTGCGAACAGCTTCTGCTTCGGGCGCCACGCGGCAAGAAAGACTGAAGAAAATGGCGTCGACTGATGCTTTTATACCCGAAGTCCAACAGAGATGACGTCGGGTGAAGTGCGACATCAGCCGAAGCCGGACCCGGACTTTGGAATCCGGCCGACTGAAGGGCTGCCTGACGACAGGACAACCCAGTTGTTATGACTGCAGATGCATCCATGAAGGACATCCAGCACGGGATCTAGAGTAAAGAGGTAAGTTATAATGCTTGGCAAATGTATGCACGGAGGTCCAAGTAGCAGCCTCTATAATGTCCTTGGTAGCCACTCCTGGTAAGAAAGCTGAGGTAGTGGCTGTAGCCCTTGTGGAGTGAGGCCTGATGTTCTCTGGAGTTTTCTTTCCATGGTAGGAGTAACAAAATCTAATGCAATTTCCTATCCATTTGGAGATTGTCTGTTTAGAAATTGGTTTTCCTTCCTTTCCTGTTGCATATGCTACCAGAAGCTGGTCAGTTTTTCTATTGTTTTTTTGTCCTGTCCAGGTAGTAGCGTAATTGTCTATGTACATCCAAGGTATGTAAGAGCCTTTCTCCCCTGTTCTGTGGGTTGGGGAAGAATGTAGGAAGGTGGATAGCCTGATTTAAAGAGACTCTGGATACCACCTTAGGCATAAATGTAGGGTTTGTTCTCATGGACACTATCTTGATGGAAGATTAGGAAGGGTTGCACTGCCATTAATGCCTGTAGTTCAGAGACCCTTCTTGAAGTTATTGCCAGCAGGAAAGCAGTCTTCCAGGATAAGTATTGTAATTCTGCTATTGCTACTGGTTCGAAAGGAGGAAGAGTCAGTTTTTCTAGCACAAAGTTCAAGTCCCATGCTGGTAATGGAGGTTTCCTGGGAGGTTTTACATTTTTAATTCCTCTCAGAAACTGTCTGAGCAGAGGATGCGAGAAGACAGGAGGATCCAAGCTGTATTCTGCTGAAATAGCTGATGCATGTATCTTGATGGAAGAATAGGACAGGCCTGTATAGAAGAGCTCCGCCAAGTACTCAGGGATGTTGGCTATGTTCACCAGTGTCACATGTTGCCCCTTTGCAGCACTCCAGATGAGATATCTTTTCCATTTTGCTGCATAATTGTTTCTTGTTGAAGGTCTACGAGCCTCCAGGATTATGTCTTTAACCCTTTGGGATAAATATGGGTTAATTGCTGCTATGTAATGTTCCAGGCAGTTAGCTGCAGAGTTTTTAGGTTTGGATGCAGGATGTTGTAGTTGTTCTGTGTTAGCAGTAATGGGATCAGGGGCAGTGTCCATATTTGCTCCCGGGACATGCTCCTCAGCAGTGGATACCAATGTTGTCTTGGCCAGTCTGGGGCTATCAGAATGATCCTCGGACGTTCCTCTTTGATCTTCAGAAGCACCTTGTGCATCAAAGGAAGTGGTGGGAATGCGTATGCTGTCAGGCCTTTCCAACTGAAAGATAGGGAGTCCACCTTCCAAGCAAGTGGGTGGTAAGTCCTTGTGCAGAATTTCTTCAACTGGTGATTGAATGGGGATGCAAACAAGTCTATTTGTGGTAATCCCCATTCTCTTGTGATGGCTTTGAAGATGTCCGGATGCAGCATCCATTCGTGAGCATCTGTTGTAGTTCTGCTTAATATGTCTGCTAGAATGTTTTCCTTCCCTGGTACATAAATTGCCTGTAACTGAATGTTGTAGCTCAGAGCCACATCCCATAGGTCCAGTGCCAGCCGGCATAGAGGGTATGAGTGCGTGCCTCCCTGTTTGTTGATGTACCACATAACTGTGGTGTTGTCTGTCCTTATCAACTGGCCTTGGAGAAAAGGTCTGAATGCCTGGATTGCCAATTTTACTGCCATCATTTCTTTTAGATTTATGTGCAGATGCAGCTGGTCTTGAGTCCATAGGCCTTGAATGCACTTGCCCATCATGTGTGCCCCCCAACCGAGGTCTGAGGCATCTGTCGTGATGGTTTGTCTTGGTTGACATTTGCAGAAGGGCAATCCTGTGTTTGATTGGCAGGCCTGAGCCCACCATAGGAACTCTTGCTTCAGGCATGGGATCATTGGAATTTTGGTTTCTAGGCTGTGCTTGTGCTGGGACCACACATTCTTTAGGTACCACTGTAGCTTTATCATATGTAGCCTGGCATGAGGGACCAGTATTATGCAGGATGCCATGAAGCCTAGAGCTTGTAGCACTTTTCTTGCAGTTAGATGGTTCTGCTTTGTTAATGCCAAGAAGTATAGAGGAAGTTGCTCTTTCTTTTCTGCAGTTAGAAATGCCATTTGTTTTGATGTGTCCAGTTCTGCACCCAGAAAGGTTATTCTTTGGGATGGAATCAGCCTTGACTTTTTTGTATTGACTGTATATCCCAGGGCTTGCAGCAGGTAGATGACTCTTTGTAAGTCTTCTGTTAGTTTGTTTTTGTTGTCCGCTTGTATCAGGCAGTCGTCCAGGTAGGGATAGATTTGAATCCCCTGAAGTCTGCAATGAGCGATTACTGATGCCAGGCATTTCGTGAACACTCTGGGCGCAGTAGATAAGCCAAAGGGCAATGCTGAGAATTGATAATGCTCTGATCCTGCAAGAAATCTGAGGTATCTTCTGCAAATTGGTCTTATGGGGATGTGCAGGTATGCCTCCTTGAGATCTAGAGTTACCAGCCAAGACTCCTTGCTCAGCATGGGAAGAAGCTGCTGTAGAGTCAGCATTTTGAATTTTGGAACAATGAGGAATGTGTTTAATGCAGACAGGTCTAGAATAGGCCTCCATTTGTTTTCTTTTCTTGGTACCAGGAAGAGTCTGGAGTAAAATCCCTTCCCTAGCTCCATAGATGGTACCTTTTCCACAGCTCTCATTCTTAATAATTGAGATATTTGTTTTAGAGCTTCTGTCCTTTGAGTAGGTGGGTAGGTTTGGCATTCCTCTCTTTCCTGGTAGAGTATGGAAATGGAACCTGTAACCTTGGTCTATAGTTTGCAAAATCCATTTTTCTCTTGTAATGCAGTGCCAGTTTCTTGAAAATAAGGTTAGCTTTCCGCCTAAGGGTGCTTCTAGTTGTTCCCTGGTAGGCGGTGCCACCGCCAAGTCACTGTGATTGAGTTGTTGTAGTGGTGGTGGCTGTATCCGTGCCTCGTTGGTTGTTACCCTGCCACTGTCGACCCCTGTAGGCACCTCTGGATTGGTTTCTGCCTCTAGAGCGCCTATTCCTGCCTCTTTGTGCCTTAGAGGAGTCCGGAAAGGACCAATTCCTGGAGGGCCAGTTCCTGCTAAACCTTGGAGGTTGAACTTGTAAGAAATCTTTCACTATTTGCACAGATTTTGCTTTCTCTTCTATTTTTTTTAGTACCTGCTGTGCAGGGGAACCAAATAAATTGACCTTGTCCATAGGTGCATCCAAAAGCTTAGATTTGACATGGTCTGGTAATGCCTGTTCTTTCAACCATGTATGCCTCCTGATAACTGTGCCAGTCATGGCTGATCTAAAGGAAGCCTCCAGTGCATCATAGCCACATTTTAAAGAATGGTTACTAACCTGCTGTATGTTATGTACCATTTCTTGAACATACTTTTTATCTAAAGATTCTTCAGAGGACAGCTTTTTAGTCAACTGGTCAAGCATAAACTCTTGATATTGAATCATATGAAATTGGCAGTTCAAAGCTCTAGCTGACAAAGTAGCAGAGGTGTAAACTTTTTTACCCCATCTCTCTAAGGACCTGGATTCCCTTTTCAGAGGGGAGGGGGTTTTTAGAAGAAGTAGCTGCTACAGCTTTAGGACCCTGGGAGATAGTCTCTGGATCTGCAAAAGGAGCCTTATATAAGTGGTGATGAGTGTCCGGGACTCTGTAGTACCTATCGGGCTTAGCAGGAGCCGGAGGTAAAGAATCAGGAGCAGTGCAAGCATCATTAAATGCATCATCAACAACAGAAAGAACTGGAGGTATAGCCAAAGGCCTATGCTGTGGCAAATGTAGGAAAGTCCTAAGCCTTTTCCTAGAGTCTGAGAAATCCTGGCCCTGCCACTGAAATTGTTCCCTCATAGCATGCAAGGTTTCCCCAAAGGAAAATTCCTCAGGAGGAGAGGCTGAAGGGATGGACTCCTCAGCATCAGAATCTTCGTAAGGAGAATAAGAAGCCTCAGGAGGGTCTGTATGTTCTGAGTCATCAGAGGAATCATCTGTGGATACTGGCTCAGGGGGCTCTGCTCTAGGCCTCTTTTCTGGAGGAGGGAGAGAGGCCCTGTCTGGATGAGGCTGGGCTCCCAATTAAAGAGATGAGATCCTCAGCCAAAGAAAGCATATGGGAGCTGGAGCTGGGCCTGTGAGAGGGGGGCTTGGCAGGCACAGGTTTTGGCTGCTTTAGCCCTGGCAAAGGCCTTAATAGACATAGCTGGAGGAGGCCTAGCAGCTCCACGTGCAGGGGTAGAGATATCCAGGGGAATGGTGTCTGATAAATCCTGTGAAACCGCAACAGAAGGTTGGGTTTCAGAAGCCGTTTCTACCAGGTTAGAAGAGGCCTCGGTAGAAGGCAAGTTATCGGCTGAAGAAAGAACCGCTTGCTCGGTTTCGGCCGAAACCGAGACACTCGTGGTTTGCTTAACCGTGGTTTCGGCCGAAACCGCGGACCGCGAGTGTCAGTCCTTTTTGCGTTTTTGGTTATTTTGTAGTCGGAGGATCCGACGGCATAATGTAGGCAAAATCAGAGCGAAAATCTGTTCAGCAAAGTCCGTGCGGCGTCTAAGCGTCCCCGGTTAAAAAGCACAGGCTAGACAAGCTGCTACGTCGTGGTCTGGGCCTAAACAATGTATGCAATAGAGTGGAAATCTTTATGAGGTATTTGTTTCCCAGAAGATAAACAGTTATTAACTTTCTCTGACATCGGCTGAGGCAAGAAAGAGTCCCCAACGGGGTACTTAGCTTTATAGAAGTCTTCGAAGTAGTATTCGGTAGTGGTAATCTCTGGATCTGACCGACCGGCACTTGCGAACAGCTTCTGCTTCGGGCGCCACGCGGCAAGAAAGACTGGGGAAAATGGCGTCGGCTGATGCCTTTATACCCGAATAACTGCCGCAATGACGTCGGGTGAAGTGCGACACCAGCCGAAGCCAGACCCAGACTTTGGAATCCGGCCGACCGAAGGGCTGCCTGACGACAGGACAACCCATTTGTAAAGACTGCAGATGCATCCTTGAAGGACATCTGTACTAGGTTCATCGTGTTACCCTGCTGCAGTCATCACACTTGGGTAGAATCCCAAAGCTAAGGATGGAAGGTGGAGTCAAACAGGGTTAGAGGAGGCTAGAAGGCCCTGCAGAACTGCAGTGGCGAAGCCAGCTCTAGTCTTAGAGTAAAGTGGTAAGTGGTAGTGTTTGGTGAAGGTGTGTACAGAACTCCAAGATGCAGCTTCCAAAATATCCTTGGTTGGTACCCCCCTGAGGAAGGCTGTAGATGTAGCTGCTGCCCTGGTTTAGTGGGACCTAATGGTAGCAGGGACTGGTTTTCCATGATGGGTCTAGCAAAAATGAATGCAATGTCCTATCCATTTGGAAATGGTTTGTTTTGATATAGCCTTCACTTGTGAAGCCGTAGCACAGGATACAAAGAGCTGGTCAGATTTTCTGAAAACCTTAGTTTTATCCAAGTAGTAACAAAGTTGCCTGTGAATGTCCAAGGAATGCAGGAGTCTTTCTCCTTTGTTCTGTGGATTTGGGAAGAATGTGGGTAAGTGGATGGTTTGATTTAAAGCCACACTGGAAATCACCTTAGGCATGAAGGAAGGATTAGTTCGTAGAGAAACTCTGTAGTTGATGGAAAATGAGGAAAGGTTCCACTGCCATTAGCACCTGCAGCTCTGAGACTCTTCTAGCTGAAGTTAAGGCTAACAGCAGGGCAGTCTTCCATGACAGAAACTGTAGATCTGCAGAGAAAGCTGGTTCAAAGGGAGGCAGCGTAAGTTTTTCCAGAACAAAACTGAGGTCCTATGTTGGTGTAGGTGCTCTCTGGAGGGGGGGGGGGGGTCTAATGTTTTTTGCCCCACTGAGGAACTGCCTTAGAAGTGGATGTGAAAATAAAGGTGGATCTGTGTTGTAGTGGGCTGAAATCGCTGATGCATGGATTTTAATGGAAGAAAAAGAAATTCCTTTGAGCAACATCTCAGTTAAGTACTGTAGAATCTGAGGCATGTGAGGCTGGAGTGTGTTTTGGCCTTTAGCTTTGTTCCAGGCGCAAAATCTTTTCCATTTGTCCGAGTAGGCCTTCCTGGTGCTGGGCCTCCTAGCTTCCAGAAGAACATCCATAACTGCTTGGGAAAGAGGAGCTGGCTGGATGCTTCGTTGATTTGCCATGCAGCCAGATTTAAGGTTTTGAGCTGGCTGTGTAGAATCTGTTTTGCTGTGTGAGCAAATGAGCAATTTGTGGCAGAATCCAAGGTGGGTCCTGGGCCATATTCCTTAAGGGGTACCAGTGCTGCCATGGCCAGTCTGGGGCTATGAGTATCAGTTGTGGTCTCCTTTCTGACTTTCAGAAGCACCTTTGTGAGGAGAGGCAATGGAGGGAAGGCATATACTGTCAGGTTTTTCCAACTGAATGAGAGTGCGTCCACTTTCCAAGCTTGGTGAAGTGTCCTTAATCAGAAATTGTGTTGGCTGATAGTTTTGGGGGCTTGCAAACAGGTCTATGTCTGGAAAGCCCCATTTTTGAGTTATCATTGCAAATACTTGTGGATCCAGTTTCCACTTGTGGGGATCCATGATGTTTCTGCTGAGGTAGTCTGCCAATGTGTTCTTTTTTCCTGGCAGGAATTGAGCTTGTAACTTAACTTGGTAAGCCAGTGTTGTGTTCCACAAGGTCATTGCTTGCCTGCATAGAGGGTAGGAGTGTGCACCCCCTTGTTTATAGGTCATTGCTTGCCTGCATAGAGGGTAGGTGTGTACCCCCTTGTTTATGTACCACAGTACTGTGGTGTTGTCCATCCTTATTGTAAGTTGTCCTGGATGTAATAGGTTCTTGAAGGCTTTCAGAGCATTCTGTACAGCTAGCATCTCTTTTTGACTGATGTGCAGATTTCTTTGATCTGCAGTCCATACGCCTTGAACGCACTGTCCTGCCATATGTGCCCCCCAGGCATAGTCCGATGCATCTGTTGTCAGTTTGCCTGGCTGGGGGAAAGGTGAAAGGCTGACCCTTGTTGAGGTGACATGCCTGTGACCACCATAGAAACTCCTGTTGTAGGCAAGGAATGAGCGATATTGTGTCCAAGCTGTGGCTGTGTTGAGACCATACGCTTTTTAGGTACCACTGTAATTTCCTCATATGCAGCTTTGCAAATGGTATTAGTATGCAAGATGCCACGAAGCCCAAGGCCTGCAGAATTTTTCTTGCAGGGAGTAGGGACTTTGTTACCATTGTTTTGAAATATTGAGTCAGTTGTAGTTTGTCTAGCGTCAGATAAGCCTTCTGGGCAGTTTTATTCAAGCTGGCACCCAGGAATGTTATTTTGTGAGGGTACTAGTTTTGATTTCTTTTCGTTTTCTGTGTACCCCAGGCAACTTAGAAGATGTTTTACAAAAGCCAGATGTTGTAAGAGGATGCCCTTGCTTTCTGGGATGAGGCAGTCGTCCAGGTATGGGTATATTTGAATTCCTCTGTCTGCAGTATGCAATTATTGGTGCCATCATTTTGTGAAGACCCTGGGCGCAGTAGATAAGCCAAAGGGCAGTGCAGAGAATTGGTAATGGGTTGAACCTGCAATGAAACGGAGGTATCTTCTGCAACTTTGTCTGATAGGGACATGCAGGTATGCCTCCTTGAGGTCCAACGTTACTAGCCATGCTTTTTTGCCCAACATGTGAAGCTGCTGCTGCAGTGTTAGCATCTTGAATTTGGGTACTTGTAAGAAGGTGTTTAGAATTGAAAGGTCCAGAATTGGTCTCCAGGCATTGTCCTTTCTGGGGACTAGAAAGAGTCTTGAGTAACATCCTTGGCCTTGCTCTCGTGTAGGTACCAGTTGAATGGCTCTCATATCCATGAGGGCTGTAATTTGCTTTTGTGCCTCTGCCCATTGATTTTGTGGCAGGTTTGGCATTCCTCTTTTCATTGGCAAGGTGTGGAAATGGAATCTGCATCCTCGTGAAATTATGTCTAGGACCCATTTGTCCTTTGTGACAATGTGCCAGTTGTCTGAAAAAAGTGCGAATTTTCCTCCCAAGGGAGCTGCCAAGAGACTGTTGCTTGGCCAGATGAGGTGCAAGTCATTGAGTTTACCTTCTGGTAGTTTGGAACCGGTCTTCTCCTCCCTTCTGTGTTGCAGTGCCACATTGTTGAGGTTTGTATTGGGCTTGTGGTTGTCCTCTGCCTCTTGGACGTCTGTATTTACCCCTCTGTGGTCTGTCAGCTGGAAAGGACCAATTCTTAGTTGGCCAATTTCTGCTGAAGCGAGGGGGCTGTACTTGTAGAAAATCTTTGACTGTCTGCATAGATTTTGCCTTATCCTCCATTTTCTTTAAGACTACT
Source organism: Protopterus annectens (assembly GCF_019279795.1). Classification (NCBI taxonomy): domain Eukaryota; kingdom Metazoa; phylum Chordata; order Ceratodontiformes; family Protopteridae; genus Protopterus; species Protopterus annectens. Next base: position 718,614,438 of record NC_056749.1, read on the forward strand.
TCTGCCTCCACTCCAAATAGAACATCCTGCTGTAAGGGAGCATCTAGAAGCTTTGCTTTAACATGATCAGGCGGAGTTTGTTCCTTTAACCAAGCATGTCTACGTATAACAGACCCAGTGACAGCTGCTCTGCAGGAAGCCTCCAAAGAATCAAAACCACATTGTAAAGTATGTTTGCCCACCTGTTCAGTTGCATGCAACAGATCCTGCATTTCTTTCAATTCAGACTGTTGAGGGAGTGTGCTCAATTTTTGTTTTAGCTGAGACATTAGAAATTGCTGATATTTTAGCATGTGAAATTGGCAATTTAGTGCTCTCATAGCTAGAGTGGCTGAGGTGTAAACCTTTTTCCCCCACCTGTCTAGTGCTCTGGTGTCCCTTTCAGAGGGTACAGGATTTTTTGCCATAGAAGCCTTAGCCCCTTTGGGACCCTGGGAGATGGTCTCTGGATCAGCAACAGGGCTTTTTATAAAGGAAGTTGTGGGAATCAGGCACTCTATAGAATCTGTCTGGTTTGGCTGGAGCGGGAGGCAGCCAATCTGGGTTCAGACTAGATTCTAAGTAAACATCATCCACAATGTCTAAAACTGGCAAGTGGTCTGTGCTGGGGGAGTAAAAGAAACTCTGAGCCTTTTCTTGGAGTCAGAGTAGTCCTGACCTTCCCAGTGAAAATGTTCCCTCATAGTCTGTAAAGTTTCCCCAAAGGAGTAGTCTTCAGGAGTAGAAACTGAGGGGATAGAATCCTCAGCATCAGAATCTTCATAAGGTGAGAAGGAGTAATCTTGGTCCTCAGAGGAGCCTGAGGAAATAGACACTTGATCAGAGGAGGCATAATCCTCCTCTTGTCTAGGCCTTTTGTCGGGTGGGGGTTGGGAACCCCTGATTAAAGGGATCAAATCTTCTGCCATTTTAAGCATCTGTTTCTTAGGCATGGGGCCTTGAACTGGAGACTGAAGTGCAGTCTTTTTAGATTTAATAGGAGTCTTAAGCTTAGAATACGTTTTTATGGTGAGCGTTGTCGGTCTGAAGACACCTTCAGGAACCGAAGGTTTTTCTGCAGCACAAACATCTCTTTCTGCAGAGTCATCGGTAGGGGCTAAACAAAATGGCTGTGTCGGCCTAGCGCTCTCCGCCAAAGGCTCCAAAGCGGTCTCTGGTACCAAATCTGCGGTAGTCAGGAGCTGTGTCGGAGCCTCACTGAAGACCAGTGAACCGGAGACCGTTCCAGCCGAGGCTTCAGAGTCCTGGCTTGGGCCTAGGCTGCCTGTCCTTATCCTTACGTTTTTTGTGCATGCCGGTAGTCGGTTGCTCCGACGGCATTGTGTAGTTAAATTATATACCGAAGTAGTGTCGTGCGAAATCAAAGCGTCTTTTTATAGTACGCTTATTAAACCTAGCACAAAAACAACAACCAGTGACGTCGTGGTCTGGGCCTAGGCAAGGTATGCAGTAAGAATGAAAATCCTTATGAGGTATTTGCTTCCCACAAGAAATACAATTGTTAACTTTTTCTGACATCGGTCTGAGGCAAGAAAAGTTTCCCCAATGGGGTACTTCGCTTTATTGAAGACTTCGGATCTGAAATTCGACTTAGAAAATCTCAGGAGTCGGCCGACCGGCACTTGTGAACTGCTTTTGCTTCGGGCACCGCGCGGCAAGAAAGACTGAAGAAAATGGCGTTGGATGCATCATATATACCCCTGGCACACTGACGTCAGGGAAGAAGCGACAGCAACCGACGCCGGACCAAGACTTTGGAATTCCGGCAGACTGCGGGACTGCCTGACGACAGGATAACCCAAGTGTGATGACTGCAGCAGGGTAACACGATGAACATCTACCGCCCCATTAGTCTGAAGAGCCTGATCTGCAAGGCCATGGAACATATCATGGAATTTAAACAGTCATTGGAAACCTTCAAAACACTGGATCACATGCAGTTTGGGTTCGTGAAGGGTCAATCTTGTCTCCAGAACCTGATTGACTTCTTCAAATCAGTCTCCAGAGCTGTGGACGAGGGTAAGGTGGTCCACACAGCCTATTTGGACTTCGCCAAGGCCTTCCACACCATCCCCCACTCTGGAATCTTAGATAAACTTACTAAGCTGGGCAAAAATCCCCAAGTCACTTGATGGGTTGCCAACTGGCTTACTGACAGAACCCACACGGTAAAAGTAGCAGACTCCAAATCCAGCTCCAGACAACTGGAGTACCTCAGGGTTCAGTCCTGGGACCGCTATTGTTTGACATCTACTTCTCTGAAGTACAGGCCAACATTAAGGGACTCTAGATAAAGTTCACAGATGACTGCAAAAGTACAGTTGTGGACACTTACCATAAATGTAGATGTTAGAGTATATTCACTGTTGCAGTCATTACATTTGGGTAATCTGCTGGCAGGTTGCCCTCAGTCGGCCTGATTAACAAGTCTTGGGTTCTGCTTCGGTTGCTGTCCCTTCAATGACGTCAGGGGTATAAAACATGCAGCAGTCATTACCTCAGTTTTTCTTACCACAATGTCAGGTGCCCCCCAAATGGGGAGCAAAATAAAATTTTAAAACACAAAAATATACCTCCAAAAGCAAGTACACCAAAAAGGCTTTTAAGCATAGTAACAGAAAGTACAGGTATAGTCAGAGAAAAACAGTGGGCTGGAGCGAGGGTAACCAGGACTGCAACAGTGAATACACTAACATCTACATTTATGGTACATGTACACAGCTGTACTATGTTCTTCGTGTTTCACTGTTGCAGTCATTACATTTGTGTAGATTCCCAAAGCCATGGTTGGGAAGATGGAATTATACAGCATTAGGACTAGCTATAAGGCCCTACAAGACATCAGTGGCAAAGCCAGCTATGGATTTAGAGAAAATTGGTAAATGATCATGCTTGGTGAAAGTATGAACTGAACTTCAGGTAGCAGCTTCCAGAATTTCACTGGTAGGAACACCTCTGATAAAAGCTGCAGAAGTAGATGCAGCCCTGGTGGAATGAGATCTGATCCCCTGGGGGATAGGTTTTCCATGGTGCTTATAGCATAAATGAATGCAATGGCTTATCCATTTAGAAATGGTTTTGAAATGGCTCTTCCCTCGGCCCCTGCAGCAAATACTACGAGCAGTTCAGATTTTCTTTGAGTTTTAGTTCTGTCCAAGTAGAATCTAAGTTGTCTATGCACATCCAATGAATACAGAATCCGTTCCCCTTTGTTCTGTGGATTGGGAAAGAAAGTTGGCAAATGAATGGACTGATTAAGGGCCACAATGGATTCCACCTTGGGCATGAAGGATGGATTGGTCCTGAGCGACATCCTGTCCGCATGAAAGATGATGCAAGGCTCCCACTGCCATAAGGGCCTGTAACTCAGATATCCTAGCTAAAGTGATTGCTAGAAGGAAGGCTGTTTTCCAAGAAAGAAATTTTAAATCTGCAGTAGCAGCTGGCTCAAAAGGAGGTAGAGTGAGTTTCTCCAATACAAAGTTAAGGTCCCAGGGCATGGGTTGGAGCTCTCCTGGGTGATCTCATGTTTTTGGCCCATCTGAGGTACTGCTTGAGCAGAGGATGAGAGAAGAGGGAGGTTCTGTGTTCTAAACAGCTGAAATGGCTGAGGTGTGGATTTTAATGGAGGAAAAACACAGGCCCTTGTGAAGCATCTCAGTTAAGTATTGTAAAATCTTGGGTAAATTGGGCACTGCTGTGCTCATTCCACGAGATTGATTCCAAGCACAGAATCTTTTCCATTAGTCAGCATAAGATTTTTTAGCACTAGGTCTTCTCGCCTCCAAGATGACATCCAGCACATGTTTGCGGAGGGATGCCAAGGGCGAATTTAAGTGATTAGCCAAGCTGCAAAGTTCAATGTTGGAAGCCGAGGGTGTAGAAACTGGTTCTTCTGCTGAAACAGTAAGGAAGTAGACTGAGGCAGGTGCCATGGAGATGTGTGACACTGCGCAGGAGCGGGTACCACTGTGTTGGCGTGGCCAATCTGGAGCAATCAAAATCATTCTTGGTTTGTTCTGTTTGACTTTTAACAGAACTTTGCAGAGTAGAGGCAGAGGGGGAAAGGCATAGACTGATAGGTCTTTCCAGCTGAAGGACAGAGCATCCACTTTCCAGTTTTTTTTTGTGGGGAGTCCTTGTGCAAAATTTGTCCAACTGGTAGGACCTGAGGAAGGCAAATAGATCTATGTCTGGGCTCCCCCATTTGCTTGTCAACATGTTGAAAATTCGTGGTTCCAGTCTCCACTCGTGTGGGTCCATGAGGTTTCTGCTTAGTCCGTCTGCCAGTGTATTTAACTTTCCTGGCAGGAATTGAGCTTGTAGGTGCACTTGGTGGCTCAAGGCCATGTTCCACAATGCCATGGCTAGTCTGCAGAGGGGGTAGGAATGTGTACCCCCCTGCTTGTTTATGTACCACATAACCGTAGTGTTGTCCGTCTTTACTATTAGTTGTCCTGGAAGAATGTAGTCCTTGAAGGCTGTCGGAGCATTCTGTACAGCTAACATTTCTTTCTGATTGACATGTAGGTGCATTTGATTTGGTTCCAATTTGCCCTGAATGCACTTCCCTGCCAGATGAGCCCCCCCCATGCATAGTCTGATGCGTCTTTAGTTAGGGTTTGGGCTGCAGGGGGTAGCATTAATGGCAGTCCCTTGTTTTGGTGGCAGGCCTCTGCCCACCATAGGAACTCTAGACAAGGTATTATAGGAATCCCTGTTTCCAGGCTGTGACAATGTTGACTCCATAGACTTTTTAAGTACAACTGAAGTTTCCTCATATGCAGTCTTGCATATGGAATTAGAAGAATGCAGGAGGCCGTGAAGCCCAAGGCTTCCAGTATTTGTCTTGCAGATGATAGGGTGTTTGTGGCCACTTGTTTGAAGTAAGTTACCAAATGAATTTGCTTTTCTGGTGTGAGGGAAGCCATCTGGGCAGCTGTATTCAAGCTTGCACCCAGGAATGTAATCTGTTGAGAGGTTACCAGTTGTGACTTATTTTCGTTTATGGTGTACCCTAAACAAGTTAGAACCCTTTTTACAAACGCCAAATGATTTAGAAGTATGGCCTGGTTTTCTGCCTGAATTAGACAATCGTCCAGGTATGGCTATATTTGAATATTTCTTTGCCTGCAAAATGCAATTACTGAAGCCAGGCACTTTGTGAATACCCTGGGCACAGTAGACAAGCCAAACGGCAGTGCAGAGAACTGATAATGCAAGTAGCCTGCTTTAAAGCATAGGTATCTTCTGCAAGGTTCCCTGATTGGGACATGCAGATAAGCTTCTTTTAAATCTAGAGTTGCCAACCAGGCATCTTTGCCTAGCATAGGAAGTAACTGGTGAAGAGTCAGCATCTTAAATTTTGGAATGTCCAGAAAGGTGTTTAAGAGTAGACAGGTCCAGAATTGGATGCCATGATTTGTATTTTCTGGGTACCAGGTACAGCCTTGAATAGAAACAGTGTCCCTTTTCCTCTTCTGGTACCGGTTGAATAGCCCCATGTTTAAGAGGGAAAGTACTTGTTTCGGAGCCTCTGCCCACTGATTTGGGGGAGGTCTGGCCACCAGTTTGGTGCTGGCAACGTGTGAAAATGAAATCTGTATCCTTGGGACACTATATTTAAAACCAATTTGTCCTGGGTTATGAGTTCCCAGTTTTTTGCATGAAAAGCAATATTTCCCCCCAAAGGGACGGCTAAAAGTTAAGTGCTTGGTAATTTTAAAGGAAAGTCATCGAGTTTACCATAGGGAGGGTGTCTTGTTATTTCCAGATTTGGATGTGGAGGGCCCCCCCATTGCTTAGGTCTAACAGTCCCCTGGGACTGAAACCTGGTGCTTTTGGTGCGCCTGGATTTGGCTTGAGAGGATCTGGAAGGAGCTGGAAAGGACCAATTCTTGGTAGGCCAGTACCTACTAAATCTTGGAGGTTGCACTTAAGAAATCTTTTACAGTTTGCATAGATTTAGCTTCATCTTCCATATTTTTTAAAATTCTTCAGCCTTATTGCCAAACAGGCAGTCCTGATTTAAAGAAGCATCCAACAATTTTGCTTTAACATGATCAGGCAGAGACTGCTCCTTAAGCCAAGCATGCCTTCTAAGCACAGACCCAGTAACAACAGCCCTGCAAGAAGTCTCTAAAGAATCAAAACCACATTACAAAGTAGGTTTCCAACTTGTTCAGCAGAATGTAATAAATCCTGTAAATCTTCATTTTCTACACAGTCAGAAATCATTTTCTGTTTAAGCAGTCCAATAATATGCTGTTGATATTTTAACATATGAAAAATTCCTAACCCCTGAATCTAAACTTACCCTGGGCCAGGCACTCCTCCTCCCCTCCCTCTTATATGCCGCCCTAGATCTTACCAATATCCAGGCCTCCACACAAACTGCAACAGACTTACCATAAAGTAGCCAGATTCATTATTAACTCCCCATACAACTCGCATCACTGCATTTCTTTAAACTCTCTTCAATGGCTTGAACTTCCCCAGTTTCTGCTATCTTATCAATTTCATATGCTACACTCTATTCTTTATAAACCCTCCTGTCCATCTCTATCTTCCTTAGTCTCCATCTACAATCCCATCCCAGACCCTCATTACTTCTAACCAACAATTACTTGATATCTACCACCCAAAAAGGTCAGTAGGCAAACTACTCTACAAACACTCCCTTGCCCATGCTTGGAACAAACTTCCCCTTGACTTACGTTCAAATCTCCCAAACCTCACACTTAAAAAATGAACTAAGCTTATTTTCTCAATTCCAGAACCTGCCCTTGCCATGACCCTACCTAGTCTTCCTTCCCTTTATGTACCCTCAAAAGGACCGTACTTAGTACCTCATTACACCTCTCTCTCCAATGTGTCTACTATGCATTTGCACAATTTTATACAAACAAAAAATGTTTGTTGACCTGTTGAACTATATCAATGTAAAATTGTTACTTAGCTTCTTTTTAATGCAACTTTAACTTTATGCATGTAACCCAACATATGTGAATCGTTTTGCTATAACTGCTATATCAATATTGTTTAAAATTGTACTTACTTTAAAATGCATTACTGGAGCTTTTCTCCACGGGTCTCCACTGAAAATGGGCCACAAGCCCAGTTGGACAAACCCGGTTAACAAATGTCAATAAATAAAAATAAATAAAAATTGACAGTTTAAAGCCCTGATAGCCAAGGTTGCAAAAGTATAAAACCTTTTTACCCCATCTATCCAGTGCCCTGGAATCTCTATCAGAAGGGGGAGGATTTTTAGCATTAGAAGCCTTAATGCCCTTAGGCCCTTGAGAAATGGTTTCAGGATCTGCAACAGAATTTTTGAAAAGAAACTTGCGTGACTCAGGAACCCTGTAGTATCCGTCAGGTTTACAAGGAGCTGGATCAGGGAATCAGGAGCCATACTGGATTCCGAAAACACAACAATTACAGGAGATACAGTCAAAGGCCTATGCTGAGGTAAAAAGAAAATCCCTAAGCCTCTTTTTTGAATCACAGAATTCCTGACTTTCCCAGTGGAAATGCTCCTTTAAAATATGTAAAGTTTCACCAAAAGAAAAATCGTCATGGGGGGGAAGCAGAGGGAATGGAATCCTCTGCATCAGAATCCTCACAAGTAGGAATGGACAAATCCAGGTCATTAGAAGAGTCAGAAGATACAGAATCCTGATCAGAAGATTCATAGTCAAGCTCAGGCCTAGGCCTCTTTGAAGAGGGGGGTGGCGTTGACTACCGCTGATTAGAGTAATTAGATCTTCAGCCATTTTGATAATTCGTTTTTTAGACACAGGGGCCTGAACATGTGGCCTGGGCATTTTTTTCAACATAAATCTAAATTTAGGCCTTAGTATTGAAGATGGAGTTGGTTTAATATGCAAGTCCGTAGGCCTGAATACACCCTCAGAAGCCGGTGCCTGCACAGCAGCTCTGGACCCATCCAAGGTAGAGACATACGCAGGTTCCATAGGTGAAGTATCTCGCGGCATGCCAGACTCCGAATGGGTCTCAGTAGAGGCCTGCGAGTCAGAAGTAGGGGGTATCAGAGGCTGTGAAAGCACCACACTGAGTACCGGCGAACTGGTGACTGGCTTAGAAGTGTTGTCGTCAGTTTTGGACCTCAACGGCCTCCGTCTACCTTTGACTTTTTTCCAAATTCCGGTAGTCTGATGGCTTACCGACGTAATTCTAGATAGTTAAACAGAGAACAGAAATATTTAGAAGCGAAAACATACCAAAAACGGACAGTACGCTGATTAAATAAAGCACAAAACCGACAGCAAGGTATGTCATGGTCAGGGCCTAGGCAAGGAATACAGTACAGATGAAAATCTTTATGAGGCATTTGCTTTCCACAAGTAATGCAATTATTAACTTTTACTGACATCAGTAAGGAGCAAGAAAATGTTTCCCCAACGGGGTACTTCGCTTTAAGATGAAGACCTCGGTTCTGAAGCTCAAAAGAAAATTTCAGGAATCTGCCAACCGGCACTTGCGAACTGCTTCTGCTTAGGGCACCGCACGGCAAGAAAGACTGAGGTAATGACGTCGGCTGCATGTTTTATACCCCCTGACGACCTGACATCATGGAAGGGACAGCAACCTACGCAGGACCCAAGACTTTGTTAATCAGGCCAACTGAGGGCAACCTGCCAGCAGATTACCCAAATGTAATGACTGCAACAGTGAAACACGAAGAACACCTGGGAGCCATTTCTGAATCCCCAAATGATGTGGATATTCTACAAAAGGGCCTTACAGAAACAGATGCTTGGTGCCAGAGCCATGGGCTCAAGCTCAATCCCAAGAAATGTATAGTTATCCCCTTTGGGGGAAAAAACATGTACCCGTGAATTACCACACAAGTGGCAGTACACTAAACACCGAAAGTGTGATAAGAAACTTAGGGACACAGGTGGACAGTGGTCTCACCTTCGATAACCACATTGCCACAACAATCAGGAAATCCTATGTGGCACACCTCATCACTAAGGGCTTTTCATCCAGAAAAAAAAGGAGGTCATTGTCCCACTGTACTCATCCCTCATTAGACCCATTATAGAATACAATGCCCCGCTGGTATGTACCTCTGAAGACATCTGCAACAACTGGAAAGGCCGCAGAAATACCTCACTAAAGGAATCACAGGCTTAAAGCAGAAGCCCTAAGCTGACAGTCTAAAAAAAAATAACTCCAGCTATACTCTTGTCGTATATAGTCTACTCAGAGGGGATCTCTGCTTAACATACAAGGACATGTCAAACCCACAGCTGTTGGACATGATACACTTAAAGAAATCCCAATCCCTCAGACCCACATGCTCTAGGGGTCTAAACCTTGTCATCACAATGAACAAAACATGCTGGAGGGATATGTTCCTGACCCAGAGACTCCCCAGACTTTGGAATAGACTGCCCATACATGTCAAGCAGAGCGCCTCTTCGGACCTCTTAAAAAGGAACCTTGACAATTGGATGGGAGATAGGAAATTCACCCCAGGGATCACGTCAGTTGTCCTACTAGACAGGGGTCCAGGGAAGTAAATATTGTGGGAAGAAATAGCCAGGGAACTGTTATGGCTAGGCTTGTATAGGTCCTAGGGCCGATAGCCTAGTACCAACCTATGACATGCTGTCTGACTGAATTACAATGGTCCAAGAAGGAAGGGATCTGTGGAACACTTGCAATGCTAAAAACTGCCCTCAATTCCAAGATATTTATGTACAAATTGGCCTCTATGGGGGACTAAGTGTCTTGGACCATCCTTCCCTGGAAATGCCCCCCAACAGGAAGTGTCTGTGATCACTGTGACCCTGGGCTGGGGGAGACAAAGTACAGCTGTGTACCTACCATAAATGTAGATGTTAGAGTGTATTCACTGTTGCAGTCATTACACCTGGTCTATCCTGTTGGCAGGCGACTTGTAGTCGGCCCGAATTCCAAAGTCTTGGTCCGGAGTCGGTTCGCCAGGGGTATAAAAGCTGCAACCGACGCCATTTTCTTCAGTTTTTCTTGCCCCAGATGTCAGGTGCCCCCAGATATGAAGGCTGTAAATATAAAAATATGCCAAACAACCATGCATATCACAAAAAACATTTCCTTCGTCTAAAAGCAAATACACCACAGGTTGTATAGAGTTGAAGTACAGAATAGTTCCAGCAAAGAGGGGGATGGTGGGTGGGTAACCAGGACTGCAACAGTGAATACACTCAAACATCTACATTTATGGTAGGTACACAACTGTACTATGTTCATAGTGTTTCACTGTTGCAGGCATTACACTTGGGTAGAATCCCAAAGCTTAGGCAGGGTGGCTGGGTCTAGAATGGATTTGGCGAGGTTAACAAGCCCTGCAGTGGCAAAGCCTGCTCTGGATTTGGAGTAGAGGGGTAGGTGGTAGTGCTTGGTAAAAGTGTGCACTGAGCTCCAGGTTGCAACTTCTAGAATGTCTTTGGTTGGTACCCCTCTGAGGAAAGCTGCTGAAGTGGCTGCTGCTCTGGTAGAATGAGGCCTAAATCCCATAGGCACAGATTTGCCATGATGTGCATAACAGAAGCGGATGCAGTGTCCTATCCATTTGGAGATTGTCTGCTTTGTAATAGGTTTTCCTTGTGATCCTGCAGCATATGCTACAAACAGTTGCTCAGTTTTTCTGAAAGCTTTTGTTTTGTCCAAATAAAAATGTAGCTGCCTGTGAATATCCAAAGAGTGCAGAAGTATCTCCCCTTTATTCTGGGGATTTGGGTAGAAAGTAGGCAAATGAATAGTTTGGTTTAAGGCCACATTGGAGACCACTTTTGGCATGAATGTTGGGTTCGTCCTTGGAGAAACCCTGTCCTGGTGAAAAATGAGGAAAGGTTCCACAGCCATCAATGCCTGTAACTCGAACTCTTCTTGCTAGGAGCAGAGCAGTTTTCCATGACAAGAATTTTAGATCAGCTATGCTGGCTGGTTCAAAAGGAGGCAGTGTTAGTTTTTCTAAAACAAAATTGAGGTCTCAAGTAGGTACTGGAACTCTCCTAGGGGGTCTTGTATTCTTTGCCCCTCTGAGGTACTGTTGTAGAGGATGTGAAAAAATAGGAGGATCCATATTGTAATGAGCTGAAATGGCAGAGGCATGGATTTTAATAGAAGAAAAATATAGGCCTTTGTGTCCAACATCTCAGTCAGGTATTGTAAAATCTGAGGCACATTAGGGACCAGTGGGTCAAGCCCTTGTGCCTGGTTCCAAGCACAGAATCTCTTCCATTTTCCGCATAAAATTTCGTAGTGCTGGGTCTCCTGGCTTCCAAAATTACATCCATAACAGCTTTAGAAAGCGGTGCAGTGGCTACATTATCTGCCATGCTGCCAGGTTTAAGTTTCTGAGTTGACTATGCAGAAACTAACTGTTTTGCTGTGTCAGAAGATGAGGGATTTGAGGTAGAGGCTAAGGCGGGCCTTGGGACAAAATCTTTAGGATTGGGTACCAGTGCTGGTGTGGCCAGTCTGGTGCAATCAGGATAATTTTTGGCCTCTCGTCTGACTTTTAGAAGCATCTTGGTGAGAAAAGGGATCGGAGGGAAGGCCTAGACTGTCAGATTTTTCCAGTTGAAAGATAGAGCATCCACTTTCCATGCTTGAGAGTGATAAGTCCTTGTGCAAAATTTCTGTAATTGGCAATTGTGAGGGGAGGCAAATAGATCTATGTCTGGTCGTCCCCATTCCCTTATGTTGAACACTTGTGGATTTAGCTTCCATTCGTGAGGATCCACGAGATTTCTGCTTAGTTCGTCTGCCAGTGTATTTTTTGTTCCTGGCAGGAATTGAGCTTGCAGATGTACCTGGTAAGTCAGTGTTGTGTTCCACAAAGTCATGGCTTGTCTGCATAGGGGGTAGGAATGTGTGCCCCCTTGCTTATGTACCACATAACTGTGGTATTCTCAGTCTTTATTAATTGTCCTGGATGTATTGGGTCCTTGAAAACTGTCAGGGCATTTTGTACAGCTAGCATCTCTTTTTGATTGGTGTGAAGATGCAGTTGTTCCTTGGGCCACGTGCCCTGAATGTGCTCCCAAGGCGTAATCCGATGCATTCATTGTCTGCCTGGCTGTAGGTAAGGTGAAAGGCTGTCCCTTGTTGTGGTGACAGGCCTGTGACCACCATTGAAACTCCTGTTGTAGGCAGGGAATCAAGGTTATGATTGTCTCTTGGCTGTGACAATGCTGAGTCCAAACACTTTTTAGATACCATTGTAGTTTCCTCATATGCAGTTTGGCATATGGAATTAGTAGAATGCAAGATGCCATGAAACCCAAGGCATGCAGAATTGTTCTTGCAGGGAGTTGGGTCTTTGTTGCCATCATTTGAAAGTACTGAGTCAGTTGCCTTTGTCTGGTGTGAGATAAGCCATCTGGGTAGTTGTATTCAAGCTTGCACCCAGGAATATTATCTTTTTAGGAGAAACTAGTTCTGATTTATTTTCGTTTACTGTGTACCCTAGGCATATCAGTAATCTTTTTACAAACTCCAGGTGTTTTAGAAGAATGTCCTTGCTTTCTGCTTGAATAAGGCAGTCGTCCAAGTAGGGATATATATAAATTCCTTTTTGCCCGCAAAATACAATTACTGGTGCCAAGCATTTTGTGAAGACCCTGGGCGCAGTAGATAAGCCAAAGGGCAGTGCAGAGAATTGATAATGCATTGAGCCGGCTATAAATCTAAGGTATCTTCTGCATGATTGTCTGATTGGGACGTGCAGGCATACCTTCTTGCGATCCAAAGTAACTAGCCAAGCCTCTTTGCCCAGCATGGGCAAGAGTTGTAGTGTTAACATTTTGAATTTTGGAACATCCAGGAAAGTATTTGGGATGGACAGGTCCAGTATTGGTCTCCATGCTTTGTCCTTTCTGGGTACTAGGAAAAGTAGTGAGTAAAATCCTTGGCCCTGTTGTTGTGGAACATTTTGAATAGCTCCCATATCCGTAAGAGCTGCAATCTGTTTTTGTGCCTCTGCCCATTGGTTTTATGGCAAGTCTGGCATACCTTTTTGGTTTTGGAAGCGTGTGGAAGTGGAACCTGTACCCTTGAGAAACTATATTCAACATATATGCCGGGTATTACACTAAAATGCCACTTGACCCCACTTTATGTTTAAACAAATTGATAGTTTCTTACATTCTGCACTGGACAATGGTATTATAACATCTAAAATTGTTAAACATCTAACTATTGTTGATCCTGTTAAACAGTATATTTATTTTCTACCTAAGATACATAAAGATGTTTTACATCCACCAGGTAGACCCATTGTGTCTGCTATTGGATCGTTAACTGAGCCCCTATCTGAATTTTTGACCAGACATCTCAAACCTTTGCTCTCTTGGGTTAGATCTAGGATCCAAGATACCACCCAATTTCTAAGTATTATTAATGACATGCAAATTGAGGAAAACTGGTGGTTATGTACATTAGATGTCAGTTCATTATACACCAATATTCCTCATGGGGCTGGTTTGGATGCGATCGAATATTGGCTGTATAAAGCAAATATTTATCAACCTGGCTTTAACACCTTTTTGATTAATCTTACCGAACATGTGCTTACAAGTTTTTTATGATAAGGAATGTTACTTACAGATTAAAGGAACTGCTATGAGGGAATCCTTTGCCCCCATTTATGCTGATTTATTCATGGCATACATTGAAATTTTGATCTATGATGATACCCATAATTTGTTTTCGCCAGAAATTGACATCTGACGGAGGTATTTGGATGATTGCTGGATGGTGTGGAGATCTGATATTGAATATCTCAATGAGTTTATGGAATATCTAAATGATAAATGGGGAATTCACTTTACGATTACTTATGATCGAGACCGCATCACCTTTCTGGATGTTTTGATATCCAGAAAAGATGATACCTTGAACACTGAGGTATATAGAAAGTTCCCACAATACAATACCCTACTCCACGCCTCCAGCTATCATCCAAAACATATTGCCAGAAACATTCCGAAATCACAATTTATCAGAATCAGATGCAACTGTTCGGATGATGACAGTTTCAAACATCATTGCCAGGACTTACATGATAGATTCATCAATAGGGGCTATAGTTTGGGTTATGTCACCATGGCACAGAATCATGCATTGGGTCTCACCAGACAGGATCTCTATTGACATACAAAGATAAACCATTGTCTTCAAATATATTACTTTTTACTACCACTTTTGTTAGAAATACTAACAGGTTTATAGATATTGTCGGGGGCAATTGGAATATATTGAAGTCAGATGCTGCAATAAACACCTTGATTCCTAATGTTTGCTCATTTTCCTTCAGAAAAGGAAAAAACTTAGGGGCTCACTTTAATCACTATAAGCACCATTCTAATTCCATGTTACCCCAGCTATATCAAACTACTATATTGGGTGATAAACTCACTGGCTGTTTTCCTTGCGGCCATTGTAATAATTGTAAATATATTTTGAAATCTAAAGAATTCACCAGCAGAAATAGTAGTACAGTTTATGACAAATTTTCTTTCTAATTGTAACACTGATTGGGTTATATACATGGCAGGTTGCAGCTGCCAGTCATTTTATATTGGTCAGACCTCCCGACCATTTAAGCTACGTATGTCAAAGCATACGAGTGACATCAAATGCAATAGACTAATGCTTTATACAAACACACACAAACATCAGACAGCTAAATTTCATTTTATTATCATTGATAAGATTACTGGGGATCGCACTCACAAATCTGGTTGGCACAATAAACTTAATACAAAAGAAAAGAAATGATCACTAAACTTGGTGCTCTTTTTAATCCAGGGCTTAATGAATATTTATGATGAATATTTGTGATGCTTTTTGTCAGCCAATCATGTTCATCTTTTCATTTACTATTCATTATTTTAGACTTCCTGTATTTACTTTTGCTTTTTATAACACTGAAGGAGGCCAGGTTAAATCCAGGCCGAAACCGGTCTGTTTGATGAAGTCTTTTTACTATTAAATTCTATCATTACTTACAGTCTACCTGTTGCTGGCTATTTTTTATTTTTTTAATATATGTTGTTGCCGTGCAACTGAAGCCTATTTTTGATAAACTATATTCAACACCCATTGGTCTTGGGTGATCATGTGCCAATTTTTTGAGAAAAGTGCTAGCTTTCCCCCTAGGGGTGCTGTCAACTGGGTAAGTGTTTGGCATTTGCAGAGGGAAGTCATTGTGACCGTTTTCTATAAGGTTGTGATTTGTCTTCTCCCCCTTTGGGGGCTGAAGAACCCCAATGTTTAGGTCTGTAGGAGCCTTGGGGCCGAGATCTGCCTCTTTGTGGCCTGTCTGACACTGGAAAGGACCAATTTTGTGAAGGCCAGTTCCTGCTAAATCTAGAGGGCTGAACCTGTAAGAAATGTTTCACAGTTTGCATTGACTTTGCTTTATCCTCCATTTTCTTTAAAACCTCTTCTGCCTTAACACCAAACAAAGTATCATGCTGTAGTGGGGCATCCAATAATTTCATTTTAACAAGGTCAGGTAAACTTTGTTCTTTCAACCAAGCATGTCTTCGAATAACTGAGCCTGTAACTGCGGCTCTACAAGAAACCTCTAATGAATCAAAACCACATTGCAGAGTATGCTTTCTCACTTGTTCAACTGCATGCAATAAATCCTGCATTTCTTTACAATCAGGACCTTCTGTACTTGTAACCATTTTCTGCTTTAACAATGACATGAGATACTGCTGATATTTAAGCATGTGAAACTGACAGTTTAAAGCTCTTACAGTTAAAGTAGCAGAAGTGTAAACTTTTTCCCCCACCTGTCCAGAGCTCTGGAATCCCTATCTGAGGGGACAGGATTTTTGGCAGTGGAAGCTTTAAACCCCTTTTGGACCCCGAGAAATAGTTTCTGGGTCCACAGCGGGGTTTTTGAAAAGAAATTTATGAGAGTCAGGGACCCTGTAGTACCTGTCTGGCTTTACTGGTGCAGGGGGTAAAGAATCTGGAGACAGACTGGATTCAGAAAAAACATCAACAATATCAAGCACAGGGGGAATAGCCAAGGGCCTGTGCTGAGGCAATAGAAGGAAATCTGAGACTTTTCTTGGATTCTGAGGAATCCTGGCTCTCCCAATGGAAATGTTACCTCATGGTGTGCAGGGTTTCCCCAAAAAAGAGTAATCCTCAGGCGGTGAGGCTGAAGGAATGGACTCTTCAGCATCCAAGTCCTCATAGGGAGGGAGGGAGAGAATAGCCCTGGTCAGAGGAAGAATCAGAAAAAAATGGAAACTTCAGAGGAATATGAATCAAGTGTCTTGCTTAGGCCTTTTGTCAGGAGGGGGATGGGAGCCCCTGATTAAAGTAATAAGGTCTTCGGCCATTTTAAGCATCTGTTTCTTGGGCATGGATGTCTGTTCTGGAGAATGCTGCACTTGTTTCTTTGTCTGTAATGGTGTTTTTGACTTTGCCTTTGCTGCTGTAGTAGCTTTAATTGTAAGCTGTGAAGGTCTGAAAACGCCCTCAGAAGCCGGTGCCTGCTCAGCGGCTCCAGACCCATCTGAGGGTATATTTTCCGTAGGCCCAATACCTTGAGTTTCCACAGGCCTCTGCGTCTCCATGTGGCTGTCTGTTGTGGCCTGTGGCTCTGAGGTAGCGGGTGTCAGGAGCTGCGTAAGTGCCTCACTGAGAACCGAACCGGCGACTGACCTAGAAGAGGCTTAGTCGGTTTTGGACCTCTGATGCCTTTTTCTTTGCGTTTTTTTTATACATTCCGGTAGTCAGTTGTTCCGACGGCATTATGTAATTAAATCTTCGTCCAAAATAATGTAAAGCAAAATCAAACCGACATTTAATAGTGCGTTTATTAAATCTAGCACAAAACCGACAACTAGTGACATCGTGGTCAGGGCCTAGGCAAGGAATGCAGTAAGAGTGGAAGTCCTTATGAGGTATTTGCTTCCCACAAGAAATACAATTAACTTTTACTGACATCGGTCTGGAGCAAGAAAAAGTTTCCCCAACAGGGTACTTAGCTTTATTTAAGACTTTGGTTCTGAAATTCAATTTTGAAAATCTCAGGAGTCGGCCGACCGGCACTTGCGAACTGCTTATGCTTCGGGCACCGCGCAGCAAGAAATACTGGGAAAATGGCGTCTGTTGCAGCTTTTATACCCCTGGCGCACTGACGTCGGGGAAAAGGAGACAGCAAATGACGCTGGACCAAGACTTTGGAAATCGGGCCGACTACGGGTCGCCTGCCAGCAGGATAACCTAAGTGTAATGACTGCAACAGTGAAACAGGATGAACATCGGTTGACACCAAAGATTTGCTTATGGCTTCATCCACCATATAATTTCTTTCTTGCAAAGGTTTGTAAGGTGCATCATGTGATCGAGTGGGTGGGTTAATATAAACCATTGCGATGAAAGGAGCCACTGCAATAGTCTCATGTGCAACCTCGCCAGAGGTACTAGAGTAATGGTTGCTGCCAGAGCGCCTAATAGTTGTAGTACAAGGCGTGCTGGTAGAAATGTCGAAGGAGGACTTGAATCTGGTTTCTTATTTTTGAAAGCCTATGAGGAGGAAGGGAAGCTTGACAGGACGTTGTGTCGAAGATCGCTCCAATGATTTCCAGTGTTCTTGTTGGAGACTGTTTGATTACTCCATATTGATCGTGATATTTAAGAGAAGAGCAAGGCCTTGCATTGAGAGACCGAGAATGAGAAGTTTCCCGGTTGTGGTGGTGGAGCCAATCGTCTAGATATGGAAACACCTGGAATCCTTGTAGTAGTCAGAGATGAGCTACTACGACTGCCATACATTTGGTAAACACTCTGGGAGCTGTCGAGAGACCAAAGGGCAGTACCCTGAACTGGTAAAGATGGTCTCCCAGCCGGAAGCGAGCAAAGAAATCTCCGGGAGCATTTGTCCATCTTTATGTGGTAATACGCATCCTGAAGGTCTATAGAGCACATCCAGTTGCCCTTCCCCAGAAACGGGAGAATGGACTGCACCATGACCATCCGGAATTTTTGAGGTTTGATTAATTTGTTTAGTATGCTGAGATCCAGTATCGGTCTCCAGTCCCCTGTTTTTTTGGCACTAAAAAGAACCTAGAGTAAAACACGGATCCTATCTCGTCTGGTGGGACTGGTTGGATGACTTAGCAGCTTTTCGATTTCCAAGGCTGCAGCATCCCTCTGACTGGGTGGAATGTCGGTGATTCGTTTGATGAGTCTGGGAGTGAGACTGAATGGGATAAGATAGCCTCTGGATATTATTCTCTGCAACCAAGAATCCGTTATGAGTTGCCAGGGTTGTTGGTGCAGAGAGAATCTTCCCCAGACTGCTTCCAAAGGAAAGCAATCTGACCTCTGTTCAGGAGCGCTGGAAGTGTCGGGCCCTGGCTGCGCGGACCCCCACTGCTCCGAAAGGGACGTCTTCCAGATGAGTTGCCCCCTCTGCCCCCCGGGGAACACTTGGCACGAGTGTCATGAAAAGATCCCTGGGACTTCCTGAACCACAATTTTCCTTCCCTCTGATTCCTGGAGTAGAATCTCTGGGGGGTGGAAGAACTTATGCCCACGGCAGACAAGGTCTTTCCGTCTTTCTCACTGCATGACGGTGTGTCTTACTTTTGGACCAAAGAGGGAAAATTTGTCAACAGGCGCAATGACAAAGGAAGATTTAAAAGTTTCCTCTTGCAAAGTTTCTTCTGGGGTGGCTCCCCAGTGGGGTCTTCTGAGGATTCCAGAGAAAGGGTTCCCTTCAAGGGAAGGTCTTGTGGCTCCCATCTCAGAGATCCCAGAGTAGGGGGTTGGGGCAGCTGTACGCTAGAGGGGGGTCTGGTTCCGATGCCAATGGTGCCAACCGAGAGCCTGTATAAGCAAGAACCCTCTCCATCACTTGGAAAGCAGGCCTGCCGGAAGAGGGATGGGAGCCCAGAACAGAGGACAACTACCTTGGAACAGAGGTCACACCCCGCCCCGAAAAACCCACCTCCATGCAAGGAGCTTCAAGAGGACTGGTAGCTGCCAAAGCCAGAGCCAGGACCGTAGACAGCACCATCGGAGCCGAACTAAGTCACTGTGCCAACAGCCCAATCACTACTCTGAGGTTGCGGCAGTTCCGAAGGAGCCATGGTACCAAGAGTCATCAGAACCAACAGGGAAGCCTCCACTGTCGGCGCCGAGACAGTGGACAGATGGACATCGGTACCAAAATCTCCAAAACCTGGGAGGAGGTCGGACGATAAACAGGTTAATATGCCGGGAAAGCTTGCGTTCCAAGAGGGAGGGAAGACCTAGTCGGGATTGGTAAGCCTCTAGCTGGTCCACAACCCTCACTACATCTTGTTCAGAGAGACTCCTGGTGGATCTGATGGACGCTGCCAACAGAGACTCAGGTCTGTCAATAAATAGGCTAATGCTGCCCTAAAAAAGGGTCATAAGATTGGGAATACCTTGTTCTAGCAAAGTGCTCAATCTTTGGGACTGCAGATGTTATCATAGGTGGATCTGAGTAAGATATCAGTGCCAGGGATGGCACCGATGCTAGTACAGGAGTAGTAGTCTGTCATGATCAAAGTCGGCATTCTGAGAGAAGGCAGAGATGCCGGTGTCGAAGCCGTCTGCGACAATGGTGCAGAAGTCTGGTGTCGACTCGGTTCCAAGGAGGACAGAGATGTCAACACGGGGTGACTTATGTTTTTCTTTATGTTTAACATTCTTTGGATTAGGAGGTGGTGAGACCTCTGTCCCAGAAAGAGCCTCCAAGAAGGGTGTTTTCAACATACCCTTCAAGACGAGTTTGCTCTTGCATTCAGCTAACATACATTTGCTGAAGCCAGAGCAAATATCACAAGACACATTAATACGGTCAACGCCTAAACAATAAACACACTGGGAGTGACCATCTGAGTTGGGCATCTTATGCCTGCACTTATCACACTGCTTAAAAACTAGTTTAGCTTTATCAGACATCATGAAAAAACACACAAACACTATACTACTAAAATCACAGCTATAACTAACAAAAAACAGCAAAGTTATAATAAAGCAGAATTTTTTTCAAACAGCTAGAAAAGGAGTTCCAACAATGGTACTAAGAAATACCACAAGTGGTAAGGGAAAGGGCCTACCAAATGTAGGGGAGAGGGACAGTACCAACGATGGTACGAAAAGAACTACCAAAGGCAGACAGTGGTTTTTTGGTAAGAGAGTACATAAATTTAAAGGCAAAGAGAAAGGCTTAAGAAAATAAAACTGACTAGAAGGTAATTATATAGATAAACCACAAAAAACACTACTTGGCTTGAGAAAAAGGTTTGGCACGTCTGACAAGGAAAGAACAGTTTTGTACCTACCATAAATGTAGATGTTCGAGTGTGTATACTGCTGCAGTCATCACACTTGGGTTATCCTGCCGTCAGGCGGTCCCGCAGTCGGCCAAATCCCAAAGTCTTGGTCCAGCGTCGGTTGTCGTCACTTCTACCCTGACGTCAGTGCGACAGGGGGATAAGAGAGGCAGCAGACGCCATTTTCTACAGTTTCTTGCCCCAGATGTCAGGTGCCCCCAACTAGGAAGGCAATACAAATAACTTTGCAAAAATACCTTAGTAGATAAACAATAGTACTAGCTGTTAGCAAATACACCATATAGACATGCATCCAATAGACTGATGCACATGGAGTTATAACTAACACCCTGGTATGTACAGGGGATGGTGGGAGGGTAACCTGGACTGCAGCAGTATATATACTCTAACATCTACATTTATGGTAGGTACAAAACTGTACTATGTTCATTGTGTTATACTGCTGCAGTCATCACACTTGGGTTGAATCCCAAAGCTATGGATGGGTGGCTGGTACTAAACCGGGTTAGGTGAAGCTAGGATGCCCTGCAGAACTGCAGTGGCAAAACCAGCTTTTTTGAGTATAATGGAAGGTGGTAGTGCTTGGTAAAGGTGTGCACTGAACTCCAAGTAGCTGCCTCCAGAATGTCCTTGGTTGGAACCCCCGTGAGAAAGGCTGCTGAGGTTGCTGTAGCCCTGGTAGAGTGGGACCTAATGTTAACAGGCACTGCTTTCCCATGGTGCGAGTAGCAAAAGCGGATACAATGTGCTATCCATTTGGAGATTGTCTGTTTTGAAATAGCCTTTTCCTTGTGAACCTGCAGCATAGGATACAAAGAGTTGGTTAGTTTTTCTGAAGGTCTTTGTCTTATCCAAATAGTAACGTAGCTGTCAGTGAATGTCCAAAGAGTGAAGGAGTCTTTCTCCTTTATTCTGGGGGTTTGGATAGAAGGTGGGTAAATGAATGGTCTGATTCAAAGCCACACTGGATACTACCTTTGGCATAAAGGTAGGGTTAGTACGTAAAGAGACTCTGTCCTGATGGAAAATGATGAAAGGTTCCACTGCCATAAGTGCCTGTAGTTCTGAGACCCTGCGTGCTGAGGTGATAGCCAGCAACAGAGCTGTTTTCCATGACAGGTATTGTAGTTCTGCTGAGAAGGCTGGTTCGAAAGGGGGCAGTGTTAATCTTTCTAAGACGAAGTTGAGGTCCCAAGCTGGCGTTGGGGGTTTTCTGGGGGTCTTATATTTTTAGCCCCTCTGAGAAACTGCCTTAGTAAAGGGTGTGAATATGGGAGTATCCGTATTACATTGAGCTGAAATGGCTGAAGCATGGATCTTAATGGATGAGAAAGAAAGGCCTTTGTGAAGCATCTCAGTTAAGTATTGCAGTATTTGAGGAATGTTTGGCATCCAAGGATTCTGGCCTTTAGCCTGGTTCCATGCACAAAATCTTTTCCATTTGTCTGAGTAAGTTTTTCTGGTGCTGGGCCTCCTGGCCTCCAAAATGACATTCAGGATGTCCTTTGAGAGAAGTGCTGATTGATAATTCATGGTATTCTCCATGCAGCTAAATTTAAAGTCCTGAGCTGACTGTGAAGGATCTGAAAGTTTTGCTGAGTCAACAGAAGTGGGAGTTGAGGTAAGATCCATGAAGGGCTGTGAGTCAAGGTCCTTAGTAATGAGTACCAGTGTTGACGTGGCCAGTCCGGAGCAATGAGGATCATTTGTGGTCTTTCTGATCTGGCTTTCAGTAGTACCTTGGTCAGGAGAGGTAGTGGTGGGAAGGCATAGACTGTCAATGCTGTCCAACTGAATGATAGGGCGTCCACTTTCCAGGCTAGGGAATGACAAGTCCTTGTGCAAAATGCTGTAGTTGGCAATTGTTGGGGGAGGCAAATAGATCTATGTCTGGGCGTCCCCACCTTTGAGTCATCATTGAAAATACTTGTGGGTGTAGTCTCCACTCGTGATGATCTGCCAAATTTCTGCTTAATTCGCCAATAGGTTTTCCTTTCCTGGCAGGAATTGTGCTTGCAATTGTACTTGGTAAGTCAATGCTGTGTTCCACAAGGTCATTGCCTGTCTGCATAAAGGGTAGGAGTGTGTTCCTCCCTGTTTGTTTATGCACCACATAACTGTGGTGTTGTCTGTCCTTAGTAGTTGTCCTGGATGCAAGAGGTCCTTGAAGGCTGTCAGTGCATTTTGCACAGCTAGCATCTCCTTTTGGTTGATGTGTAGGTGCATTTGTTTTGCAGACCATTTGCCCTGTATGCACTGTCCTGCCATGTGTGCTCCCCAGGCGTAGTCTGAAGAATCTGTAGTCATAGTTTGGTTTGCTGGAGGTAAGACAAAAGAAAGATCTTTGTTTATTTGACATGCTTGAGCCCACCATAGGAACTCTTTTTGAAGGCAGGGAATGACAGGTATACTTGTTTCGAGGCTGTGCTTGTGTTGAGCCCACACACTTCAGGTACCATTGTAATTTCCTCATATGCAGCTTTGCATGTGGAATTAGTTGAATGCAGGATGCCATGAAACCCAATGCCTGCAGGATTTTCCTTGCAGTGAGCTGGGTAGAGGTTGCCATCATTTTGAAGTACTGAGTCAGTTTTTGTTTGTCTGGCGTGAGATAAGCCATCTGGGCCGTTGTATTTAAGCTGGCACCCAGGAATATTATGTCTTGTGAGGGTATTAGCTTGGATTTCTTTTTGTTTACTGTGTACCCTAGGAAACTTAGCAGCTTTGTTACAAATGCCAGATGCTGTAATAGAATGGCCTTGCTGTCCGCTTGATCAGGAAGTCGTCCAGATATGTATAAATTTGTATTCCTCGTCTGCAGTATGCAATTACTGATGCCAGGCATTTTGTAAATACTATGGGCGCAGTAAATAAGCCAAAGGGCAATGCAGAGAATTGATAATGCGTTGTACCTGCCAAAAATCTGAGGTATCTTCTGCAATCTTGCCTGATAGGGACATGCAGGTATGCCTCTGAGGTCCAACGTTACCAGCCAAGACTCCTTGCCCAGCATGGGAAGAAGTTGCTGTAGTGTGAGCATTTTGAATTTGGGTACCTCCAGGTATGTGTTTAGAATTGAGAGGTCTAAAAAGTACAGTTTTGTACCTACCATAAATGTAGATGTTTGAGTGCTAATACAGCTGCAGTCATAACAGATGGGTTTCTCTTGCAGTCAGGCGGGTCCTCGGTCGGCCAAATTCCAAGTCTAGGTCCGGCGTCAGTTGTCGTCGCTTCTTCCCTGACGTCAGTGCGACAGGGGTATAAAAGAACCAGCCAACGCCATTTTCTTCAGTTTTTCTTGCCCCAGATGTCAGGTGCCCCCAGAAGGAAGGCAATACATAAATTAATGTAATAAAGCAATGCCATATAAACAAAATACAGTAGTGCAAGCAAATACATCATGAATGAATACCCCAATCTGGTTGCATGAGGATATATGTCAGCCAATAGGCCTGTCCCAAGAGGGGAAGGAGGGAGGGAAACCTGGACTGCAGTTGTATTAGCACTCGAACATCTACATTTATGGTAGGTACAAAACTGTACTATGTTCACTGTGCATACAGCTGCAGTCATATCAAATGGGTAGAATCCCAAAGCTGAGAAAGGGGTGGTAGGCACTAAGTAGAACTAGGAGGAGCCAGAATGCCCCACAAGACTGCAGTGGCAAAGCCCGCTCTAGATTTGGAGTATAGTGGAAGGTGGTAGTGCTTGGAGAAGGTATGCACAGAACTCCAAGTGGCTGCTTCTAAAATATCTTTGGTAGGAACTCCGCTGAGAAAGGCTGCAGAGGTAGCCGTGGCCCTTGTGGAGTGAGATCTGATGCCTGTAGGTACAGTTTTGCCATGAAAAGAATGGCAAAAGCGTATGCAGTGGGCTATCCATTTTGAGATTGTCTGTTTGGAAATTGGCTTTCCTTGAGCGCCTATAGCATAGGACACAAAGAGCTGTTCTGATTTTCTGAAAGGCTTTGTTCTGTCGAAATAATAACGCAGTTGTCTGTGGATGTCCAAGGAATGTAGTAATCTCTCCCCTTTGTTTTGAGGATTAGGATAAAAGGTAGGTAAGTGTATGGCCTAATTCAAAGCTATCCTGGATACCACTTTTGGCATAAAGGACGGGTTGGTTCGTAAGGAAACTCTGTCCTGATGGAAGATGATAAAAGGCTGCACAGTCATGAGAGCTTGTAGTCCTGAAACTCTAAGGGCTGAGGTAATAGCCAGAAGGAAAGCTGTTTTCCAGGACAAATATTACAAATCTGATGAGGCAGCTGGCTCAAAAGGAGGAAAGGTCAGTTTTTCCAAAATGAAATTGAGATCCCAAGCAGGTATTGGTGGTTTCATTGGGGGTTTTAGATTCTTAGCTCCTCTGAGGAACTGTCTTAAGAGGGGGTGGGAGAATAAGGGTGGATCAGTGTTGTATTCTGCAGAAATGGCTGAGGCATGGATTTTGATGGAGGAGAATGAAAGTCCATTGCTTAGCAGCTCAGCTAGATACTGTAATATTTGAGGTAAATTCAGTTTTCCAGGATCCTGGCCCTTTTTCTCATTCCAGACACAAAACAGTTTCCATTTTGCGGAGAAAGCTTTCCTAGTAGACGGCCTTCTGGCCTCCAAAATGACATCCTGCACCTCCTTGGAGAGTAGGGTCTGTTGTGATGCTAAGGAATCTTCCATGCGGCTAGATTGAGTGTTTTTAGCTGACTGAAGAGTTTTGAAGCTGTGCTGAGTCAGGAGAAGAGGCATTAGAGGCAGGGTCCATGGTGGGGAATGCGTCAGGCTCCTCAGGAGTGGGTACCAGTGTTGTCTTGGCCAGTCTGGAGCAATGAGAATCATCTTTGGTCTGTCTGCTCTGGTTTTCAATAGAACTTTGGGCAGCAGAGGAAGAGGTGGGAAGGCATAAACTGTCCTTGATGTCCAACTGAAAGAGCGTCCACTCTCCAAGCCTTTGGATGGAAAATCCTTGAGCAGAATTTTGTCAATTGGTGATTTTTGTGGGAGGCAAAGAGATCTATGTCTGGCCTTCCCCATGCTTGGATTATCTCTGTAAAAACTTGAGGATGCAACTTCCATTCGTGTGGATCTGTCATATTTCTGCTTAGGTTGTCTGCCAGCATGTTTTCCTTGCCTGGCAAGTACTGTGCTTGTAGTTCGATTTGTAAGTCCATGGCCATGTTCCAAAGTGACATGGCCAGTCTGCATAGGGGGCATGAATGTGTTCCTCCCAGTTTGTTTATGTACCACATAACTGTGGTGTTGTCCGTTCTTAATAGCTGACCTGGTTGCAGAAGGTCTTTGAAAGCTATAATAGCATTTATTACTGCTAGCATTTCCTTTTGACTGATGTGAAGGTGCTTTTCTTTTTGGGACCATTTGCCCTGAATGCACCGATCTGTCATGTGCGCCCCCCAGGCGTAGTCCGAGGCGTCTGTTGTGAGGACTTGATTTGCTTGAGGCTTGCTGAATGGGAGACCTGTCTGGCATGCTTGAGCCCACCACAGAAATTCCTCTTGAAGACATGGAATTAGTGGTATTATTGTTTCCAAACTGTGGCTGTGTTGAGACCATAGGTTTTTCAGGAACCATTGAAGTTTCCTCATATGCAGCTTTGCACATGGGATCAGTAAGATGCAAGATGCCATGAATCCCAGAGCCTGCAGGATTTTCCTTGCAGTCAGCCTGGTGCAATCTGCTAGTGCTCTGAAGTATTGAGTTAGTTGCCCCTGCTTCTCTGGCGTGAGGTAGGCCATCTGGGTGTTTGTGTCCAAGTTGACACCCAGGAAAATTATTTTCCGAGAGGGTATTAGCTTTGATTTCTTTCTGTTGACTGTGTATCCCAGAGAGTTCAACAACATTATTACATAAGCCAGATGTTTCAGAAGAATGTGCTTGCTGTCCGCTTGGATCAGGCAGTCGTCCAAATAGGGGTATATTTGTATCCCTTGAAGTTTGCAGTAGGCAATTACTGATGCCAGGCATTTCGTGAATACTCTGGGCGCAGTAGATAAGCCAAAGGGCAATGCAGAGAATTGATAATGGGTTGAACCTGCAAGAAATAGTACAGTTTTGTACCTACCATAAATGTAGATGTCCGATAGGTATGCATCTGCAGTCCTTACATATGGGTTGTCCTGCCTCAGGAAGCCCTTCAGTCGGCCGGATTCCAAAGTCTGGGTCCGGCGTCAGCTGATGTCGCCCCTTCCCCGTCAGAGCACCTGGGGTATAAAAGCGTCAGCCGACGCCATCTTCCTCAGTTTTTCTTGCCCCAGATGCCAGGTGCCCTCGAAGGAAGGCTAAATTTGGAGAGATGCAATAAATTCCAAACATGCACAGAAATATAAAACAAATACACCATAATAGATAACCCCAGCTAGATACGAGAGGGATAAGTACCCAAGAAATACCACAGAGGGGAAGGAGGGGGGTAAACCTGACTGCAGATGCATACCTATCGGACAACTACATTTATGGTAGAGTACAAAATTGTACTATGTCCTTCAAGGATGCATCTGCAGTCCTTACATATGGGTAGAATACCATAGCCAATCTGGGGGTGGTAGGATCTATGAAAAGGATGGTGTAGCTAAAATGCCCTGCAGGATTGCCGTAGCAAAGCCTGCTCTGGATCTGGAATATAAGGGTAAGTTGTAATGCTTGGAAAATGTATGCACGGAGCTCCATGTAGCAGCTTCTAGAATGCCCTTGGTAGTCACCCCTCTTAAGAAGGCTGTGGAGGTGGCTGTGGCTCTGGTGGAATGAGGTCTTATGTTAGTTGGCACAGGTTTGCCATGAACAGAATCAAATGCAATTCCCTATCCATTTTGAAATTGTCTGTTTGGAAATTGCTTTTCCTTGTACACCAGCAGCATACGCTACAAATAGCTGGTCAGTTTTTCTGTAAGTCTTAGTTCTGTCCAAGTAGTAGCGCAACTGCCTGTGAATGTCCAGGGTATGCAGAAACTTCTCCCCTTTGTTTTGTGGATTTGGGAAGAAGGTAGGCAGGTGAATAGCTTGGTTCAATGAGACCCTGGATACCACCTTTGGCATGAATGAAGGACTGGTTCTCAATGAGACTCTGTCCTGATGAAAAATAAGAAATGGTTGTACTGCCATGAGGGCCTGCAACTCAGATACTCTTGTTGCTGAGGTTATGGCCAGAAGGAAAGCAGTCTTCCAAGACAGGAACTGTAGTTCTGAAGATGCTGCTGGTTCAAAGGGAGGTAGAGTTAATTTTTCCAACATGAAGTTAAGGTCCCATGTAGGCACTGGTGGTTTCCTTGGAGGATTGAGGTTTTTAATTCCTCTTAGAAACTGCCTTAGGAGAGGATGAGAGAAGACAGGTGGATCAGTATTGTATTCCGCTGAAATTGCTGAAGCATGAATTTTTATGGAAGAGTAAGAAAGGCCATTGTGGAGCATTTCTGCCAAGTATTCCAGGATATGTGCCATGTTCATCACCGTCGCATCTAGGCCCTTTGTGGTGCTCCAAGTGCGA
This sequence comes from Protopterus annectens, assembly GCF_019279795.1. NCBI lineage: Eukaryota > Metazoa > Chordata > Ceratodontiformes > Protopteridae > Protopterus > Protopterus annectens. Next base: position 718,642,313 of record NC_056749.1, read on the forward strand.
AATCTTTTCCATTTTGCTGAATATGCCTTTCTTGTGGAAGGCCGGCGAGCTTCCATGATGATATCCATCACTCTCTTGGATAGCTTATCCTGGTGATGAGTCAAGGTATTCTCCAGGCTGTCAGCTGCAAGGTTTTCAGGCTGGAGTACAGAGTTTTGTAATTGTGCTGTGTCAGAAGAAGTGGCCATTGAGGAAGAGGCCATGGTTTCGTGCATAACATGCTCTTTAACAGTGGGTACCAGTGCTGTTTTGGCCAGTCCGGAGCTATCAGAATCACTTTTGGCTGCTCTGTCCTGATCTTCAGTAAGACCTTGGTCATTAATGGAAGAGGTGGAAATGCATACATTGTTAGAGTTTTCCAGCTGAAAGAGAGGGCGTCCACTTTCCATGCTTGTGGGTGGTATGTCCTTGAGCAGAATTTCTTCAGCTGATGGTTGTGGTGGGAGGCAAAACGATCTATGTCCGGCCTCCCCCATGATTGTGTTATCTGAAGGAAGATGCCTGGGTGCAGCATCCATTCGTGTGGATCCATGATATTTCTGCTTAGGCTCTCCGCCAGTATATTGTCTTTTCCTGGCACAAACTGGGATTGCAGCTCTATATTGAGTTTCAGGGAAAGTTCCCAAAGATTCATTGCCAGCCTGCAAAGAGGGCAGGAATGGGTACCTCCTTGCTTGTTTATGTACCACATAACTGTGGTATTGTCTGTCCTTATTAGCAGGTGGCCTTGATGCAGAAAGAGTTTGAAGGCCTTGATTGCATGCATCACTGCCAGCATTTCCTTTTGGTTTATGTGCATGCGTAATTCTTTTTGTGACCATAGTCCTTGAATGCATCTGCCCTCCATGTGTGCTCCCCATCCATGGTCTGAAGCGTCCGTTGTAATGGTTTGGCTGGTTATTGGTTTGCTGAAAGGCAGACCCCTGTTTGACTGGCTTGCTTGAGCCCACCACAGAAATTCCTTTTGAAGGCATGGAATGAGTGGTATCAAAGCTTCTAAGCTGTGACTGTGCTGAGTCCATAAACTCCTTAGGTACCATTGTAGTTTCCTCATATGCAGCCTTGCTTGTGGAATCAGAAGAATGCAAGATGCCATGTAACCCAGGGCCTGCAGGATTTTCCTTGCAGTCAGCGGAGCTGGTTTTGTCAGATTTTCGAAGTAATCCGGTAGTTGTCTTTGTTTTTCTTCTGTGAGAAAAGCCATTTGGGTGGTTGTATCTAGCTTCGCACCCAGAAAAGTTATTCTTTGGGATGGAACAAGTCTTGATTTGTGAATGTTGACTGTATATCCCAAGGCCTGAAGTAGGCGGATGGCATAATTCAAGTGTTTTACCAAAGTTTGTTGGCTGTCCGCTTGTATAAGGCAGTCGTCCAGATATGGGTATATTTGAATCCCCTGAAGTCTGCAGTGTGCAATTACTGATGCCAGGCATTTTGTGAATACTCTGGGCGCAGTAGATAAGCCAAAGGGCAATGCTGAGAATTGATAATGCTCTGAACCTGCAAGAAATCTGAGGTGTCTTCTGCAACTTTGTCTGATAGGGACATGCAGGTATGCCTCCTTGAGGTCTGGAGTTACCAGCCAAGACCCCTTGCCCAGCATGGGAAGGAGTTGCTGTAGAGTCAGCATTTTGAATTTTGGCACAATGAGATAAGTATTCAGTGTGGACAAGTCGAGAATAGGCCTCCATTGTTTTTCTTTTCTTGGGACAAGGAATAGTCTGGAATAAAATCCTTGGCCTTGTTCTGAAAGAGGAACCTTTTCTATAGCTTTCATTTGCATTAGGTTGGAGATTTGTTTCAAAGCCTCTGCCCTTTGATTCGGTGGCAGGTTTGGCATGCCTTTTCTTTTTGGTAATGTGTGAAAATGGAACCTGTATCCTTTGTCTATTATTTGCAGTGTCCATTTGTCCCTTGTAATACTGTGCCAATTTTCTGAGAATAAAGAAAGCTTTCCGCCCAAAGGTGCTTCCAATTGAGCCCTGGTTGGCGGGGTCAAGGTAAAGTCATTGAGTCTGTCCTTGTGCAGCAGTTGTAGGTCCTGCACTACCTCTGTGGTTAGGTGGCTGCCATTGACGTCCTCTGTAGGAGCCTCTAGCTTGCCCTCTACCTCTGGCACGCCTGTTCTTGCCTCTTTGAAATCTCTCTGTGTCTGGAAAGGACCAATTCTTAGAAGGCCAATTTCTGCTGAATCTTGTTGGTTGGACTTGGAGAAAATCTTTGACTGTTTGTACAGATTTTGCCTTTTCCTCAAATTTCTTTAAGACCTCCTGAGCAGTGGAGCCAAATAACTTTTGCTTTTCCAGTGGAGCATCCAGAAGCTTTGCTTTAACATGATCTGGCAGAGATTGTTCCTTCAGCCAAGCATGCCTACGTATGACTGCACCTGTCACTGCTGACTTACATGAAGCTTCCAATGCATCATAACCACACTGCAAGAAATGGTTGCTAACCTGTTGGGAGTTATGTACCAGATCCTGAAGTGATTTGCGATCTAGGGGTTCAGGCGAAGACAGTTTTTTATGCAATTCATCTAACAAATACTCTTGGTACTGTATCATATGGAATTGACAATTTAATGCCCTCATAGAAAGAGTGGCAGAAGTATACACTTTTTTACCCCATCTCTCTAAAACCCTGGACTCCTTTCAGAGGGGAGTGGATTTTTAGTAGTGGCAGTTGCAACCCCTTTAGGGCCCTGGGAAATAGTTTCTGGATCAGCAGAGTGGGCCTTGTAAAGGAAATGATGCGAGTCCAGGACCCTGTAGTACCTATCGGATTTGACAGGAGCCGGAGGAAGGGAGTCAGGGGTTATGCTAGACTCAGAGTACACATCATCAATGACATTCAAAACAGGAGGAATAGCCAAAGGTCTATGCTGAGGTAAATGCAAAAAAGTCCTTAATCTCTTCCTGGAATCGGAGAATTCCTGACCCTGCCATTTGAAATGCTCTCTCATGGAGTGAAGGGTCTCCCCAAAGGACAGCTCTTCAGGAGGGGAGGCCGAGGGAACAGATTCCTCTGCATCAGAATCCTTGTAGGCCGAAAAGGCCTCCTCCTGGTAGTCCGATAGAGCAGAGCCATCTGAGGCCTCAGAGGACTGGGGATCAGTGGGCTCAACCATGGGCCTTTGGTCTAGAGGAGGTTGAGAGCCCCTGTCCGGATGTGGCTGAGAGCACCTAATTAAGGAAATAAGGTCCTTAGCTAAACTTAATCTGTGAACCTGTAGTGGATCCCTGAGGAATAGCCTTGGGAGGCAAAGATTTTTAGAAGTTATGTCCTTACCATAACGTTCCATGTGGAGTGTTCATCTCGCCTTTGTTCTTACACATGGGTTCGGAGCCGATCCTCGGCTCCGTGTCGGCCGCTTGCAAGCTCTGCATCGAGAAGAAGCTCGAGACCAACCTAACTCCCACAATCCCCCTCTGCCTTTACCTCAGATCTAGTTTGCAAGCAAACCAGCAGTCAGAGAGAGAACACACTCATGCAAAAACTACATAACTGCAAGAACACTTATAGCTATATATACATATGTACATACATATATACACAACAACTGCGAATGCAGAAGCAGAATAACCCAGACCAGGCACCAAACTGTAAGCTCTTCCTGAGGGTGGGAATGTAAGAACAAAGGCGAGATGAACACTCCACATGGAACGTTATGGTAAGGACATAACTTCTAAATGTGAGAGTGTTCGATCTCGCCGTTTGTTCTTACACATGGGTAGCGTCCCTAGCTCCATGTTCCTGAGGAACTCAAGGGAGAACGTTCTTAAGCACAGTGGAACCAAAGGATGCCCTATCCCTAGAAACCCTGTCCACCTTGTAATGAGAAATGAATGTATGTGGTTTAGACCAAGTGGCAGCTGCACAAATAGTGTCTAATGGTAAGCGAGCTGCATGAGCCAGGGATGTAGATACTGATCTTGTAGAGTGCCCCTTGGGTTTGGCAGGTAGAGTTTGTTCTGAAGTAGCATAAACAAACATAATGCAATCAGTTAGCCATTTGGAAAGGGTTTGTTTAGTAACTGCTACACCTTTCCTGCTGTCCGCAAAGGCTATAAAAAGTTGATCTGATTTCCTGTGATCCTTTGTTCTATCCAAGTAAAATCTAAGTTGTCTATGAACATCTAACTTGTGTAACATATACTCCAACTTATTGGAGTGATTTTTGAAAAAGGTAGGGAGTTCAATGGATTGATTAATGTTATTAATAGAGCAGACTTTGGGGAGGAAGGATGGATTAGTGCGAAGAGATACCCTGTCAGAGTGAAAGATCAGATAAGGGTGTTTAACAGAAAGAGCCTGAAGTTCTGACACCCGCCTAGCCGATGTAATGGCCACCAAAAAGAGGGTCTTCCACGACAAATACTTCAATGGACAAGAGGAAGCTGGTTCAAACGGAGGCAACATCAATTTAAACAAAAGGTTCAGATTCCACGGAGATGTAGGAGTTCTAACTGGTGGTCTAATATGGAAAGATCCTTTTAAAAAGGCCTTACAAAGTCTGTGAGCCATAATAGGTGCCCCACAATCTTCCACATGAAAGTTGGAAATGGCAGCCAATTGTACTCTTAAAGTGGCAGGAGAAGCTCCTTGGTGGAACAACTCTGTTAAAAACTCCAAAATCTTATTTAAAGGAGCTATAACAGGATCCAAATGCTGTGTATGTGCCCAGAAAACAAAGCGCTTCCATTTACTAGTGTAGGTCTTTGTAGTGGAAGCTTTATGAAAAGCCACTAGTATATTCTGAACTGCAGGTGACAGAAGATCAGACCTGGCTAAGTAGGGAAGCGGAGCAACCAAGCTGCTAGATGGAGTGACAAGAGCGAGGGGTGGAGAGCCCCTGACGAGTGGGTCAGTAGATTTGGCTCTGGGTCCAGGATCCAGGGTCCCCGAATACGGTGTGCCAGAAGAAAGTGAAACCAAATTTGACGAGGCCAGAATGGGGCAATGAGGATAATCGTCCTTTGCAGGTTGTTGGCTTTCTGCAGAAACTTTGCAATCAGGGGAAAGGGAGGAAAAGCGTACAGGAGACCCGGGGGCCAATCGTGAACCAGCGTCCCTGGGGACTTCCCCTGGAGGGGGTAATAGGGCAAAGTAGCTCCTGCATTTGGCGTTCATTGGAGACGCAAAAAGATCGCAGGAAGGCTGGCCCCACTTGTGAAAAATCTTCTTCGCAACTGACTGTTTTAGGGACCACTCGTGAGGCAACAGGATTGCTCTGCTCAGCCTGTCGGCTATGACGTTGGATGACCCCGGGATGTGCGTTGTTATCAGAAAGCGACCCGTGGACTCCTCCCATTGCCAGATTCTCATGGCCTCTCTGCATAGCTGATAGGACTTGGTTCCCCCTTGTTTGTTTATGTACCAGACTACGGACATGTTGTCCGTCTGAACTGCAATAGTCCCTAGAGGAAGAAGGGGAGCAAAGTGTTGCAACGCTAGAAACACTGCCCTCAACTCTAGAACATTGATGTGCAGATTGTACTCTAAATTGGTCCATTCGCCTTGGACTGTCTGTCCCTGAAAGATGCCCCCCCACCCTATCAGGGAAGCGTCCGTGGTCACCGTAGCTGTCGGCGTGGGTAGCACAAATGGTCTTCCGCTGGAAAGGTTGTAAGTCCGAAGCCAGCAGGCTAGGTGAGATTTGCATGTATTTGTGATCAGAATTTCGTGTCAGAGGCAGCTGTTGGAACGACCATTGTGCAAACAGTAGCCATTGTAGAACTCTCATGTGCAGTCTTCCCAATGGTATCGCAATGAGAGAAGCTGCCATGAGACCCAAAACCTTCAGAACCAGTTTTGCTGGGGACCTTCTGGATGACAGAAGGAGAGAAATGTGGCTTTTTAGTGAGGCTATCCTTTCTGGAGGAAGTCTTAGAATTAAATGATGCGTATCCAATTCTGCTCCTATGAATGAGATATGCTGTGATGGCTGTAGTGAAGATTTTTCGAAATTTACGAAAATTCCGAGATGAACACAAAGCTGTAGTGTGTAATCCCTGGCCTGAATGAGTTGACGCTGGGTGGTGGCAGAAAGGAGCCAGTCGTCCAGATCTGAAACACCTGGAATCCCAGGCGTCTCAGGTGAGACGCCACCACTGCCATGCATTTGGTGAAGACCCTGGGGGCTGTGGTCAGACCAAAGGGCAGGGCTCGAAACTGAAAGTGGCTGGCTCCCAGCCGGCGCATAAGTGATCCCTGGACGCCCTGGCCATTTTGATGTGGTAGTATGCGTCCTTCAGATCTATTGAGCACATCCAGTCGTCCTTCTGTAAAAATGGAAGGATCGATTGAAGCGTGACCATTCGGAACTTTTCTTTCTTGACGAAGGTCTTGAGGTTGCTTAGGTCCAGAATCTGCCTCCAGTCCCCTGTATTCTTTGGAACTAAAAAGAACCTTGAGTAAGTTCCGAATCCTCTTTGGTCCGCTGGGACTGGTTGGATGACTCTCTTTTCTAGCAGCTTTGAAATTTCTATAGCTGCAGGGTCTCGCAGATGGGGCGGCACATCTGGGAGTCTTCTCTTTGGAATTGGGGGCAATAGGAAGGGTATTCTGTAGCCTCTGGTAAGAACGCTTTTTACCCAGTTGTCTGATGTAAGATTTTGCCAGGCCTGAGGGTATAAAGCTAAGTGACCCCCGACTGCCTCCAGAGCAGGACAGTCGGGCCTCCTCTCAGGAGTGCTGGAAAGGTTTCCCAGGGGGTGTATCCCTGTCACCTTGGTTTTGGACCCCTCTGCCGCCAGGGCGGCGTCTTCCACCTCTGCCCCCTCCTCTGCCTCTAGAGGGGGCATCACCCTGTGTGCCTGGAAAAGATCCTTGGGGTTTTCGAAACTACATTTTTCCACCACGTTGCCCTTTGGGGTACGGTCTGGATGGGGTGGAAAAGCGGACTCCGACAGCAGACAGAGTCTTTCCCTCCTGCTCACACCGGGTAAGGGTCTCCTTTACTTTGGGGCCAAAGAGAGTGGCACCAAATGGGGCGTTAGTAAAGGAAGACTTGAAGGCTTCATAAGCGAACATAAGCGCATCCAGGATTGTCTCAAGAGCAATCGCTGAAGCTGCTGCCCTACTCGATCCTTCGGCTGCGTATGAGATCAGCCTCATGGACGAGTTTACAATGGATGTAAGGGTATTGAGATGTGCTGTAACTTTCTCTGAAACAGCAGCATCTGTAGTACCCTGGAGGGTATCTCCCAACTCTTTGATTAGATCCCTCTGTAGCCGTGTGAAGTGGGTCAAATAGTTCAGGGATCGCATAGAAAAAGCCGCTGAACTAAAAATGCGCTTCCCGTACCTGTCCATAGTCCTAGAATCTTTGTTAGGGGGATGGACAGATCAGGAAGATTCCGACATCTCCTTTTTCGTGGCCGCTGCCACCACCATAGCGTCCACTGGTACTCCCTTTGTTAGATAAGCCTTATCCTGAGGGGCAGTAATATACTTGTTAGGCTTTCTAGGGACTGGCTCCACCGTGTCAGGCGTCTCCCATGCCCTTCGAGCAATCAGCTCCATCAACTCATCGAAGGGCGGAGTGACCCAGGAGGAGGAAGGGCGAGCACCGAATGCCTTCAGCAAGACTGACTCATCCTCAGAAGGGGGAAGGGATTGCCAATCACCTCTCTGCTTTAGGATCTCCAGGATGTCAGAAAAAGAGATCCTCTGAGGGTGACTTTGGGGACTCTTCTGACTCATCCAAGTCAGTGCCCGATGTCAATGATTCTTGTGGAGAATCTAAGTGTCTCCTCTTACACAATCTTTTCCTAGGGACTTCTTCGGGGGGAGCATCCGAAGAAGCCTCTGAGGAAGAGGGGGCACCCTCCAGGGGTGGCTGAGACACAGGTGCTCGACGCTTAGATGTAGCCGTGGGTGCAGAGGAGGATAACTGTCCTTTATGGGGAGGAGAAGCTGTTTCTGCTGATGTGGTTGTCTGGGTAGACAACACCTTCCTCATGAGGTCGAAGGCCCCCGGGTCCCGAGTCGAGGTATCTTCCGGTTCCGAAGAAATGGGAAGAATCCCCGAGACAGGCACCGAAGGCATCGACCCCAAGGACGGAGCCGAGTCGATCCGAGCCAAGGCCCCGAGAGGGAGCATCGGAACCGAAACATCAGTCCGACTCTCGGTCCCGGAACCAAGGATGGATCTTCGGCTCTGAGACTCCGGTACCGGATCCGACGGAGTCAAGGTGAACGGAGCTGACCGAGAGAAGGACGGTTCTGGCACCGAGGGCTCCACAATCAGCAGGTCAGCCTCTTCCGGCTCCGAAGACTGGACAGGTCTCGGAGGAGGAACAGATGGAGATAAGGGAAGGCCTTCGAGTCTCGACACCAACTGAGAGGAGACAGAGATGAGTTTGGATAAGGCCGTATTCTCCATTAACTTCTGCACCACGCGGTCTACATCGGTGTCGGAGAGGGGGCTGGAAGAGCGCGTCGAAGGAATCGAAGACGGAGCCGACCTCAACAGTGTCGGGGGAGGGAGCTCCGTCACCGGTTCCAAGACTCGAGGCTCGGAAACTGACAACAGTTGAACACTCTGTCCCGAAGTCTGTGGAACCGGTGATCGAACCTTAACTGAAGAGCTCGGAGCCGATGACCTGGGCTCAGACGTCTTCGATTCCTTCGAGGATTTGGATGCCTGATCTGAAGCATCCAGAGCCTCCTGAAAAGTAGGTTTTAAAAGACCCCTATCCATAAGTTTCCTGCACCTATCTGTAATGACCCTTCCACTGAAAGAATGACAAATTGAACAGTCTTCTTGCAGATGGAGAGGGCCAAGACAGTAGACGCAGGAACTATGATTGTCAGTCACTGACATCTTTTGCCCACATTGGCAACATTTAAACCCAGATTTAGCTTTCTCAGACATTTTAAGTTAGAAACAAGTCAAGTCCAGTAAGAAATGTCAATTCCGGTAAATTAGTCAAATCCAATAAAAGGGTCAATCCGGTAGTCAATCCAGTAAAGGGTGGGGTTAGGCCCCGAGGGAAAACTCTAATAAAGTTTAAATAACTTTATATGGAACCGAGGATTCCTCGAAACGATAACACACACAGTCTCTCAAATAACTTTTTAGCAAAAAGAAATTCTTAGAAATACAAGAAAAAATATAAAATCTTAGCTTAAGGTTGCTCGAGCTCATCAAAGTGATGCGAACGCTGCAGCAGCAAACTAGATCTGAGGTAAAGGCAGAGGGGGATTGTGGGAGTTAGGTTGGTCTCGAGCTTCTTCTCGATGCAGAGCTTGCAAGCGGCCGACACTGAGCCGAGGATCAGCTCCGAACCCATGTGTAAGAACAAATGGCGAGATCGAACACTCTCACATTGGCTGTTTAACAGCTTTAGCCCTTGTGAATGCCTTAATGGACATGGATGCAGGAGGCCTGGCTGCACCACGTGCTGGCGTAGTTTTGTCTAGAGAAATGGTGTCGGATGTTTCCAGAACACCGGTTTCGGAGGGAAATTCTATAACCGACTCGGAAGAGGCCTCCGGGGCAGAGGTTGTCGGTTGTGCGGTTTCGATGGTCGGAAGTATCAAGGACTCTGTTTCAGCAGAGACCGAGACACTCGCAGTAGGCCTAGGCGTGGTTTCAGCCGAAACCACGGTCCATGTGCGTCGGTCCTTGTTCTTCCATTTTTTGGTTAAATGAGAAGTCGGAGTCTCCGACGGCATATGTTAACAGAAACTAGCCCCAAAAAATTCCTCTGCAAACTCCGCCCGACGCTCTGCAAACTCCGCCCGACGCCTAAGTGCATCGATTGAAGGAAGCACAGGCTGAACAGGCCGAGACGTCGTGGTCTGGGCCTAGGCATGGGAGGCAGTAAGAGTGGAAATCCTTATGAGGTATTTGTTTCCCACAAGTTAAGCAATTATTAACTTTAAGCGTTTGATCTGACATCGGCTGAGGCAAGAAAGAGTCCCCAACGGGGTACTTAGCTTTTGAAGTCTTCAGTAGCTGAAGTTACAGGAGCTGGCCGACCGGCACTTGCAAACTGCTTCTGCTTCGGGCACCACGTGGCAAGAAAGACTGAGGAAGATGGCGCCGGCTGACGCTTTTATACCCCAGGTGCTCTGACATCTGGGAAGGGGCGACATCAGCAGACGCCGGACCCAGACTTTGGAATCCGGCCGACCGAAGGGCTGCCTGAGGCAGGACAACCCATATGTAAGGACTGCAGATGCATCCTTGAAGGACATCTGAGGTATCTTCTGCAATTTTGTCTGATTGGGACATGCAGGTATGCCTCCTTGAGGTCCAATGTTGCCAGCCAAGATTCCTTGCCCAGCATGGGAAGAAGCTGCTGTAGAGTGAGCATCTTGAATTTTGGTACGAGTAGAAATGTGTTTAGGATGGATAGGTCCAGAATAGGTCTCCAATCTTTTCCCTTCCTTGGTACCAGGAATAGTCTGGAATAAAAACCTTGACCTTGTTCGTGCGTAGGTACCTCTTGAATAGCTTTCATGTCTATGAGATCTGTAATTTGTCTTTGTGCCTCTGCCCTTTGATTGTGTGGCAGGTTTGGCATGCCTCATTTTTGGAAGGGTGCAAAAATGGAATCTGTAGCCTCTGTTTATAATGTCCAGGATCCATTTGTCTTTTGTGACAATATGCCAATTTTTTGAAAATAATGCCAGTTTTCCGCCTAAGGGTGCTGCCATTTCAGTCTTGCTTGGCATGCAAAGGGGAAAGTTATTGGGCTTGCTTTCTGAATGGTTGCGAGTTATCCTCACCACCTCTGTGTTGGAGCTTGCCATTGTCTGCCTCTAAACGATCCTTGGGATTGTCCTCTGCCCCTCGGGCGCCTGTATCTACCTCTTTGGGGTCTGTCCGTCACTGGAAAGGACCAATTTTTGGAAGGCCAATTTCTACTGAAATGTGGGGGTTGTACCTGTAGAAAATCTTTCACAGTTTGCATTGATTTAGCCTTTTCCTCCATTTTCCTTAATACCTCATCAGCATTAGCACCAAATAATACATCCTTTTGTAGAGGAGCATCTAGTAATTTAGCTTCGACATGATCTGGCTAGGTTTGTTCCTTGAGCCAGGCATGTCTACGCATGACTGATCCTGTAACAGCAGCTCTACAAGAGGCCTCTATAGCATCAAAACCACATTGTAAGGTATGTTTACCCACTTGTTCTGCACTATGCATCAAATCCTGCAACTCCAAGTCTGGTTGTTCAGATTGTGACATTTTACTTTTCAATTGTGATAACAAAAACTGTTGGTATTTTAGCATATGGAACTGATAGTTTAATGCCCTCATGGTTAAGGTAGCCGAGGTATATACCTTTTTTCCCCACCTTTCTAAGGATCTGAAATCTCTCAGAAGGTAATGGATTTTTAGCAGTGGAGGCCTTAATTCCCTTGGGGCCCTGTGAGATGGTTTCTGGGTCAGCAGCATGGCTTTTGTATAGAAATTGGTGCGAGTCAGGAACCCTGTAGTATCCGTCAGGCTTGACTGGGGCTGGAGGTAGAGAATCCGGGTTAAGGCAGGCCTCCGAGTACACATCTACTATGTCCAAGACAGGAGGTATAGCCAGAGGCCTGTGCTGAGGTAGCAAGAGAAATTCCCTAAGCCTTTTCTTGGATTCTGAATAATCTTGGCCTTCCCAGTGGAAGTGTTCCCTTAAGGTATGCAAAGTTTCCCCAAATGAGTAATCCTCTGGGGGGGATACAGAGGAAAATGGACTCCTCTGCATCAGAGTCTTCAAAAGGGGATTAAGAATGTTCCTGATCAGAGTGCTCTGAAATAATGGAGCCCTGATCAGAGGAGGGGGATTCTTCCTCCACTCTGGGCCTTTTGTCCGGGGGGGGGGGGTTGAGAAACCCTTAATCCTCAGCCATTTTAAGCATCTGCTTTTTAGGCATGGGGCCTGGAGATGGGCCCTGTGTAGCTTGTCTCTTAGAATGCATGACTGCTTTAGACTTAGTGAAAGCCTTGATGGAAAAAGAAGAGGAAGGTCTGAAGACACCTTGAGAGGAGGTAGACCTGTCCACATTTTGAGATTCACCACGAGTGGCTTCGGTATTTGTAGTCGAGGTGTGGGCCGAGGAGCCTGCGAGCTCGGGCACAGGAGACGCCGCCAATGAAGTGTCGTCGGTAGTCAGGGGCTGCGTAGGCGCCTCGCTGAGAACCGGACCACGTGTAGTCGGCTTTGGTGTGGTGTCGGTACAGGCCACGGACCTCATGTGTCGGTCCTTATCTTTGCGCTTTTTAGACAAAACTGGAGTCGGAGTATCCGACGACATAATATAGTTAAATGTTTGGCCAAAATAATGCTGGGCGAACTCTGCCCGACACTTAATGGTGCGTTTGTTTTATGTAGCACAAAAGCGACAGACTGAGACATCGTGGTCTGGGCCTAAACAAGGAATACAAAGGGAATGGAAATCCTTATGTGGTATTTGCTTCCCACATGAAATACAATTATCAACTTTGTCTGACATCGGTCTGAGGCAAGAAAATTTTCCCCAACGGGGGTACTTAGCTTTCAAGAAGACTTCGGTTCCAAAATTTCCGTAATTTCAGGAGCTGGCCGACCGGCACTTGCGAACTGCTTCTGCTTCGGGCACTGCGCGGCAAGAAAGACTGAAGAAAATGGCGTTGGCTGGTTCTTTTATACCCCTGTCACACGGACATCGGGGAAGAAGCGACGACAACCGACGCCGGACCTAGACTTTGGAATTCGGCCGACCGAGGACCCGCCTGACAGCAGGAGAACCCATCTGTTATGACTGCAGCTGTATGCACGATGAACATTGGGTCTCCAGGCTTTGTCCTTTCTTGGTACTAGAAATAGTCTTGAGTAAAAACCTTGACCTTGCTCCTTTGTAGGTACCTTTTGAATTGCTTTCATATCCATGAGAGCTGAAATTTGCTTTTGTGCCTCTGCCCATTGGTTTGGAGGCAGATTTGGCATGCCTCTCATCCGTGGTAAAGTGTGGAAATGAAATCTGTAGCCTCGGGTAATCATGTCCAGAACCCATTTGTCCTTTAGGATGCGCCAATTTTGTGGGAATAGATCCAGTTTTCCTCCCAAAGGTGCTGCCAGGGCAATATTGCTTGGCAGGCGAAGAGGGAAGTCATTGTGTTGGTTTCCTGAGGGGTTGAAATCTTTCGTCTCCACCTCTGAGTTGTTGTATGCCATTGTCTAGGCCTGAAAGAACCTTGTGGCTGTCCTCTGCCCCTTGAGCGTCTGTACCTACCCCTTTGGGGTCTGTCTGATGCAGGAAAGGACCAGTTTTTTGATGGCCAGTTTCTGCTGAAACGAGGAGGTTGTACCTATAAAAAATCTTTAACTGTCTGCATAGATTTTGCCATTTCTTCCATTTTCTTTAAAACTTCCTCTGCTTTGACACCAAATAACACATCTTTCTGCAATGGAGCATCCAATAACTTTACTTTGACATGTTCTGGTAAGGCTTGCTCTTTTAGCCAAGCATGTCTACGTATTACAGATCCTGTGACAGCTGCTCTACATGAGGCTTCCAATGAATCAAAACCACACTGTAAGGTATGCTTTTCCCACCTGTTCTGCTGCATTCAGCAAATCCTGCATCTCTTTGAAATCAGGTTGATCTGTCTGAGGGATCATTTTCTGCTTTAACTGAGTAATCAAGTACTGCTGGTATTTTAGCATGTGGAATTGGCAGTTTAAGGCCCTCATGGCCAAAGTGGCAGACATGCACTTTCTTCCCCCATCTTTCCTAATGCTCTGGAATCTCTCTCAGAAGGTAGTGGATTCTTAGCAGTAGAGGCCTTAACCCCTTTGGGACCCTGGGAAATGGTTTTGGGGTCTGCAACAGGGCTTTTATATAGAAACTTATGAGAATCAGGAACTCAGTAGTATCTGTCTGGTTTAGCTGGTGCATGAGGTTAGGAATCTGGGTTTAGACTAGATTCGGTGTAATCATCCAAAATGTCTAAAACTGGAGGAATTACAAGGAGTCTATGCTGTGGAAGAAGAAACTCACGGAGTCTTTTCTTAGAGACAGAGTAATCTTGGCCTTCCCAGTGGAAGTGTTGCCTCATGGTGTGTAAAGTTTCCCCAAAAGAGTAGTCTTCGGGGGGGGGGGGGGGGGGATAGACAGAGGGAATGGACTCTTCAGCATCTGTGTCTTCATAAGGAGGGAAGGAATAATCCTGGTCCTCAGAGTTAGCTGAGGAAATGGATGCTTGGTCAGAGGAAGGATAATCTTCCTGCAGTCTAGACTTTTGTCAGGAGGGGGTTGTGAACCCCCGATAAGGGTAATTACATCCTTGGCCATCTTAAGCATCTGTTTTTTAGGCATAGGGGCCTGTGGGGGGGGGGTCTGTGGACCCAGTTTCCTAACTTTTAAGGGGACTAAGTTTAGCATAAGACTTAGAGGTAGTTGTCGGTTTGAAGACATCTTCAGAAACCGAAGGCCTGTCCAAAATCTCCGGATCACCGTCAGGGTTGGCGTCAGAGGGTTGAGATGGAACCGACTCCTGAGGCCCAGCTGTTTCTGTCTGGGAGGCCGTCAGAATTTCTAAATCAGCGGTAGTCAGGAGCTGCGTGGGCGCCTCGCTGAAAACCAGAGAACCAGCAGCAGGCCTTGCTAAGGCCTCGGTATCTGGTCTTGGCTTTGGTTGCCTGTCCTTATCCTTGTGTTTTTTAATCATTGCTGTCGGTTGCTCCGACGACATGCTATAGTTAAATTTTCTGCCAAAATAATGTCAGGCGAAATCTGCCCGACGCTTGATTTCACATTTGTTGAACCTAGCACAAAACCGACAACCAGAGACGTCGTGGTCTGGGCCTAGACAAGGAATACAATAAGAATGAAAATCCTTATAGAGGTATTTGCTTCCCACAAGAAATGCAATTATTAACTTTGTCTGACATCGGTCTGAGGCAAGAAAAGTTTCCCCAACGGGGTACTTGGCTTTAGAGAAGACTTTGGGCTGAAATTCAATTCGAAAATCTCAGGAGGTAGCCGACCGGCACTTGCGAACTGCTTCTGCTTCGGGCACCGCGCGGCAAGAAAAACTGGAGAAAATGGCGTCGGCTGCCTCTCTTATCCCCCTGTCGCAATGACGTCGGGGAACAACCGACGGCAGACCAAGACTTTGGGATTCGGCCGACTTCGGGACCGCCTGACGGCAGGATAACCCAAGTGTGATGACTGCAGCAGTATAACACGATGAACATCGTGGCAAACGAGATCTGGAGAGAGAGGGGCATTATGGGTAAGACTTAGCAGAGAGTTTTTGGCTGGCACAAACTTGGTAACGGCAGTGTCTGTTCTGAAGACGGAACCGAAGTCCTAACAGTAAGGAATGAATGAAGATTTACAACATCAGATGGTCTGTAACCTGCATCCCAGAAATATCCGGTCCTGGGACAGGGAAAGAGCAGATTTCTGGTAGTTTCATTTTAAAACCCAGAAATACTAGGATGGAGATGGCGGAGTTTAGATTGTGCTCTAATGCTCTGGGACTGACTGCATGAAAGAGAAGGTCATCCAGGTATGGGAAGACCTGAATGCCTTGAAGTCTGCAATAAGCAATTACTGTTGCTACACATTTTGTGAATACCACTGGGGCAGTGGAGAAACCAAAAGGCAAGACAGGAATTAAAAGGGAAAGGAAGCCACAGAGAAACTTAAGAACTTCCTGTAACTGGGATGAATGGGGATGTGTAGGTAAACATCCTTTGTCTATGGAAGCCATGTAGGCTTGTGGGATAAGGGGAAAAAGTTTGCAAGGTAAGCATTCTGAATGTAGGTTCTTTCAGGAAGATGTTGAGGATGGGTCCTCCATGGGCCCTCTTTCCTTGGTACCAAAAAAGTACAGTTTTGTACCTACCATAAATGTAGATGTCCGATAGGAATGCATCTGCAGTCTTTACAAATGGGTTGTCCTGTCGTCAGGCAGCCCTTCGGTCGGCCGGATTCCAAAGTCTGGGTCTGGCTTCGGCTGGTGTCGCACTTCACCCGACGTCATTGCGGCAGTTCTTCGGGTATAAAGGCATCAGCAGACGCCATTTTCCTCAGTGTTTCTTGCCCCAGATGCCAGGTGCCCTCTTGGATGGCTAAATTTGGATAAATGCCAAAGTTTCCAAATAGTAGAGAGCAAACACATAAAATAAGCATGTATGTACATATATACAAACAAATACACCCTAATAGATCTCCCCCAAGCTAGCTGAAGGTTGGCAAATACCCTACGAGTACCTCAGAGGGGAAGGTGGGTGGGTAATCCTGACTGCAGATGCATTCCTATCGGACATCTACATTTATGGTAGGTACAAAACTGTACTATGTCCTTCAAGGATGCATCTGCAGTCTTTACAAATGGGTAGAATACCATAGCTAAACTAGGGGAGGAGGAAAAGAGTAGAGATTATGGTGTAGTTAGGATCCCTTGCAAAACAGCAGTGGCAAAACCTGCTTGGGATCTAGAGTATAGAGGTAAATTATAATGCTTAGCAAATGTATGCACGGAGGTCCAAGTAGCAGCCTCTATAATGTCCTTGGTAGCCACTCCTCGTAAGAAAGCTGTGGTAGTGGCTGTAGCCCTTGTGGAGTGAGGCCTGATGTTCTCTGGAGTTTTCTTTCCATGGTAGGAGTAACAAAATCTAATGCAATTTCCTATCCATTTGGAGATTGTTTTGAAATTGGTTTTCCTTCTTTTCCTGTTGCATATGCTACCAGAAGCTGGTCAGTTTTTCTATTGTTTTTTGTCCTGTCCAGGTAGTAGCGTAATTGTCTATGTACATCCAAGGTATGCAAGAGTCTTTCTCCCCTGTTCTGTGGGTTGGGGAAGAATGTAGGTAGGTGGAAAGCCTGATTTAAAGAGACTCTGGATACCACCTTAGGCATAAATGTAGGATTTGTTCTCATGGACACTATTTTGATGGAAGATCAGGAAGGGTTGCACTGCCACTAATGCCTGTAGTTCAGAGACCCTTCTTGCTGAAGTTATTGCCAGCAGGAAAGCAGTCTTCCAGGATAAGTATTGTAATTCTGCTGTTGCTGCTGGTTCGAAAGGGGGAAGTGTCAATTTTTCTAGCACAAAGTTCAAGTCCCATGCTGGCAATGGAGGTTTCCTGGGAGGTTTCACATTTTTAATTCCTCTCAGAAACTGTCTGAGCAGAGGATGAGAGAAGACAGGAGGATCCAAGCTGTATTCTGCTGAAATAGCTGATGCATGTACCTTGATGGAAGAATAGGACAGGCCTGTATGGAAGAGCTCTGCCAAGTACACCAGGATGTTGGCTATGTTCACCAGTGTCACATCTTGCCCCTTTGCAGTACTCCAAATGAGATATCTTTTCCATTTTGCTGCATAATTCTTTCTTGTTGAAGGTCTACGAGCCTCCAGGATTATGTCTTTAACCCTTTGGGATAAATTTGGGTTAATTGCTGTTATGTAATGTTCCAGGCAGTTAGCTGCAGAGTTTTCAGGTTTGGATGCAGGATGTTGTATTTGTTCTGTGTTAACAGTAATGGGATCAGGGGTAGTGTCCATATTTGCTCCCGGGACATGCTCCGCAGCAATGGATACCAATGTTGTCTTGGCCAGTCTGGAGCTATCAGAATGATCCTCGGACGTTCCTCTTTGATCTTCAGAAGCACCTTGTGCATCAAAGGAAGTGGTGGGAATGCGTATGCTGTCAGGCCTTTCCAACTGAAAGATAGGTAGTCCACCTTCCAAGCAAGTGGGTGGTAAGTCCTTGTGCAGAATTTCTTCAACTGGTGATTGAATGGGGATGCAAACAAGTCTATTTGTGGTAATCCCCATTCTCTTGTGATGGCTTTGATGATGTCCGGATGCAGCATCCATTCGTGGGCATCTGTGGTAGTTCTGCTTAATATGTCTGCTAGAATGTTTTCCTTCCCCGGTACATAAATTGCTTGTAACTGAATGTTGTAGCCCAGAGCCACATCCCATAGGTCCAGTGCCAGCCGGCATAGAGGATATGAATGTGTGCCTCCCTGTTTGTTGATGTACCACATAACTGTGGTGTTGTCTGTCCTTATCAACTGACCTTCTTGGAGAAAAGGTCTGAATGACTGGATTGCCAATTTTACTGCCATCATTTCCTTTAGATTTATGTGCAGGTGCAGCTGGTCTTGAGTCCATAGGCCTTGAATGCACTTGCCCAGCATGTGTGCCTCAACCGAGGTCTGAGGCATCTGTCGTGATGGTTTGTCTTGGTTGACTTTTGCAGAAGGGCAATCCTGTGTTTGATTGACAGGCCTGAGCCCACCATAGGAACTCTTGCTTCAGGCATGGGATTATTGGAATTTTGGTTTCTAGGCTGTGCTTGTGTTGGGACCACAAATTCTTTAGGTACCACTGTAGCTTTCTCATATGCAGTCTGGCATGAGGGACCAGTATTATGCAGGATGCCATGAAGCCTAGAGCTTGTAGCACTTTTCTTGCAGTTAGATGGTTCTGCTTTGTTAATGCCAAGTAGAGAGGAAGTTGCTCTTTCTTTTCTGCAGTTAGGAATGCCATTTGTTTTGATGTGTCCAGTTCTGCACCCAGAAAGGTTATTCTTTGGGATGGAATCAGCCTTGACTTTTTTTATATTGACTGTATATCCCAGGGCTTGCAGCAGGTAAATGACTCTTTGTAAGTCTTCTGTTAGCTTGATTTTGTTGTCCGCTTGTATCAGGCAGTCGTCCAGGTAGGGATAGATTTGAATCCCCTGAAGTCTGCAATGAGCGATTACTGATGCCAGGCATTTCGTGAACACTCTGGGCGCAGTAGATAAGCCAAAGGGCAATGCTGAGAATTGATAATGCTCTGATCCTGCAAGAAATCTGAGGTATCTTCTACAAATTGGTCGTATGGGGACGTGCAGGTATGCCTCCTTGAGATCTAGAGTTACCAGCCAAGACTCCTTGCCCAGCATGGGAAGAAGCTGCTGTAGAGTCAGCATTTTGAATTTTGGAACAATGAGGAATGTGTTTAAAGCGGACAGGTCTAGAATAGGCCTCCATTTGTTTTCTTTTCTTGGTACCAGGAAGAGTCTGGAGTAAAATCCCTTTCCTTGCTCCATAGATGGTACCTTTTCCACAGCTCTCATTCTTAATAATTGAGATATTTGCTTTAGAGCTTCTGTCCTTTGAGTAGGTGGTAGGTTTGGCATTCCTCTCTTTCCTGGTAGAGTATGGAAATGGAACCTGTAACCTTGGTCTATAGTTTGCAAAATCCATTTTTCTCTTGTGATGCAATGCCAGTTCTTTGAAATTAAGGTTAGCTTTCCGCCTAAGGGTGCTTCTAGTTGTTCCCTGGTAGGCGGTGCCACCAAGTCACTGTGATTGAGTTGTTGTAGTGGTGGTGGCTGCATCCGTGTCTCGCTGGTTGTTACCTTGCCACTGGCATCCCCTGTAGGCACCCCTGGATTGGTTTCTGCCTCTAGAGCGCCTATTCCTGCCTCTTTGTGTCTTAGAGGAGTCCGGAAAGGACCAATTCTTGGAGGGCCAGTTCCTGCTAAACCTTGGAGGTTGAACTTGTAAGAAATCTTTCACTGTTTGTACAGATTTTGCCTTCTCTTCCATCTTTTTTAGTACCTGCTGTGCAGGGGAACCAAATGAATTGACCTTGTCCATAGGTGCATCCAAAAGCTTTGATTTGACATGGTCTGGTAATGCCTGTTCTTTCAACCATGCATGCCTCCTGATAACTGTGCCAGTCATGGCTGATCTAAAGGAAGCCTCCAGTGCATCATAGCCACATTTTAAAGAATGGTTACTAACCTGCTGTATGTTATGTACCATTTCTTGAACATACTTTTATCTAAAGATTCTTCAGAGGACAGCTTTTTAGTCAACTGGTCAAGCATAAACTCTTGATATTGAATCATATGAAATTGGCAGTTCAAAGCCCTAGCTGACAAAGTAGCAGAGGTGTAAACTTTTTTACCCCATCTCTCTAAGGACCTGGATTCCCTTTCAGAGGGGAGGGGGTTTTTAGTAGAAGTAGCTGCTACAGCTTTAGGGCCCTGGGAGATAGTCTCTGGATCTGCAAAAGGAGCCTTGTATAAATGGTGATGAGTGTCCGGGACCCTGTAGAACCTATTGGGCTTAGCAGGAGCCGGAAGTAATGAATCAGGAGCAGTGCAAGCATCATTAAATCCATCATCAACAACAGAAAGAACTGGAGGTATAGCTAAAGGCCTATGTTGTGGCAAATGTAGAAAGGTCCTAAGCCTTTTTCTGGAGTCTGAGAAATCTTGGCCCTGCCACTGAAATTGTTCCCTCATAGCATGCAAGGTTTCCCCAAAGGATAATTCCTCAGGCGGAGAGGCTGAAGGGATGGACTCTTCAGCATCAGTTTTCGTAAGGAGAATAAGGAGCCTCAGGAGGGTCTGTATGTTCTGAGTCATCAGAGGAATCATCTGTGGATACTGGCTCAGGGGGCTCTGCTCTAGGCCTCTTTTCTGGAGGAGGGAGAGAGGCCCTGTCTGGATGAGGCTGGGCTCCACGAATTAAAGAGATGAGATCCTCAGCCAAAGAAAGCATATGGGAGCTGGTGCTGGGCCTGTGAGAGGGGGGTTTGGCAGGCACCATTTTTGATGCTTTGGCTGCTTTAGCCCTGGCAAAGGCCTTAATAGACATAGCTGCAGGAGGCCTAGCAGCTCCACGTGCAGGGGTTGAAATATCCAGGGGAATGGTGTCTGATAATTCCTGTGAAACCGCAACAGAAGGTTGGATTTCAGAAGCCGTTTCTGCCAGGTTAGAAGAGGCCTCGGTAGAAGGCATGATTTCGGCTGAAGAACGAACCGCTTGCTCGGTTGTCGAGCGTCGGTCCTTTTCTTTGCGTTTTTTGGTAATTTGCGTCGTCGGAGGATCCGACGGCATAATATAGGCAAAATCGGAGCCGAAAATCTGTTCAGCAAACTCCGACCGACGTCTAAGCGTCCGTCGGTTAAAAGAAGCACAGGCTAGACAAGCTGCTACGTCGTGGTCTGGGCCTAAACAATGTATGCAATAGGAGTGGAAATCTTTATGAGGTATTTGTTTCCCACAAGATAAACAGTTATTCACTTTCTCTGACATCGGCTGAGGCAAGAAAGAGTCCCCAACGGGGTACTTAGCTTTTAGAAGTCTTGGTAATATTCGGTAGTAGTAATCTCTGGATCTGACCGACCGGCACTTGCGAACAGCTTCTGCTTCGGGCGCCACGCGGCAAGAAAGACTGAGGAAAATGGCGTCGGCTGATGCCTTTATACCCGAAGAACTGCCGCAATGACGTCGGGTGAAGTGCGACACCAGCCGAAACCAGACCCAGACTTTGGAATCCGGCCGACCGAAGGGCTGCCTGACGACAGGACAACCCATTTGTAAAGACTGCAGATGCATCCTTGAAGGACATCATCATTGAACAGAACCCTTTTCACCTTTGACTGGATGGTTCTGTCTGAATGGTGCCTTGATCCATAAAGTCTTGTAGCACCTTTGAGAAAATGTGGCAGTTGGTCTCTGAAGGTAGTGGGATGCCTCTGAAGGGTGGGAAAGAACTCCATACCATGAAGTGAACCTTTTTTATGATGGAAAGTACCCAGGCATCTTGCGTTACGTTTTCCCAAGCTGAAAAAGAAAGAAAAAGGCATAAGAAAAGGGGGAGGGTTGGGGGTTCAAATTGTCAGATGGACCCTGGTCTGTCTGGAAAGGACCGTTTTTGAGGTGATGTCTGCAGTGGAGTCTTAAGATGCTGAGGTCTCTTACCATACCTTTTTGGCTTAGCTGGAGGAGGCTGTGACTGTCTTCCAACAAACACTGGCTTAGGAGAATTCCTTTGGAATTTTGGTACAGGAGAGACCAGGACAACTCAGTTTCTGCATCTCTTTTCCCTTCTGTAAGTTTTTGAACAGTTCTGCAGCAGCAGCGCCAAACTGGGCTGAACTGTCTAGAGGAGCATTCATGAGTTTGGATTTCATGTCCTCTGGTAGAGGTTGTGGTCTCAGCCAGACAAATCTTTTCAGGACTGAGCCTGTGGCAGCTGCCCTAGCTGAAGCCTCCACAGCATTGTAATTATAATTTATGTAGTGTTGGGCCACTTGAGAGGAGGCTCCTATCAGGGATGAGGTCAAAGATTTATTCTCAGAGTATGGCATATCAAATAATTTTTGAAAGTTGGGACAAGAGTTCCAAAGTGTATTTTAGTCATGTGCCTGATAACTTATAGCCCTAACAGCAAGGGTGGCAGAAGTATAGACTTCTTTGCACAACAACTTCTCCATATGTCTGCTGTCTTTGTCAGACAGAAGCAGGATGGTGGAGAGAAGTAACCTAGAGACTAGCAGAAGCCATAGTGATGACCGAAGGGTCAGCAGAAGGGACTTTGAAGAAGAACTTATAGTACTCAGGCACCTTGTAGAATGTGTCTGGTTTCTTAGGTGCAGGAGGCTGGGAGTCAGGGGCTTTACTGGAAGATGCAGTTAGGACAGCAGGTACAGCTGAGGGACTAGAAGGGTCTACCTAAAGTAATTCATAGTATCTTTTTGGACTTCAGACATCTGACAGCTGCCCATTTTGAAATGCTCCCTAATCTTACCAAAGGTCTCGCTGAAGGTAATTTGCTCCATTGCAGAGTTAGTACCATTGAAGTCCTCTGGGAAAGCAATAATCCAGTCAGGAGAGCATCTGAGATGAGTAAGCAAAGGACTCTACTTCTGAAGACTTTCTCCTTGGAAGAAGCCTCTCCCCCAACCCTCTTCTGAGGAGAGGTAACCCAGGGTGTGGCCAGTACTGAAACCCCAGGAGGAGGTCTAAGAAACAAGATGGCATTAAATACACTGTGTAATATTTTTCCAATCCTTAAGTGGATCAGAGGGAGGTGACAAATGCTGTTTTAGCATATAGTTCAATTCTGTGAAAGGCCAGTGGACCAGACATAGGCCTGGTTTCAATGTCGTCAGAATAGACGTCCTCCCTAACTAAAATTTGGTAGTTTCCCCTAGGTACCTCAGTAATCACAAGTCTAAGCTCTCCTTGGACATCCATACTGGATGCCTGTGGTACTGCCAAGGATGTGCTATCAATCCTGATCCAAGGCAGCTCTGTTACAGGTCTGGCCTGTGAATCGGATGTATGGGCTGAACGTTTCTCTGGGCTAGCAACTGCCTTGGGAGAGACATCCATCACAGGAGGTGCAGCATAAGTTTCAGGCCTAAACTTCTTGCCTTCCACTTCACAAGCGACTTTGCCTCAGGCCCTGCAAATGCCGCCCATAGCAATCTCCGCGAGGAGTTTCAAGAGCTGATTTTCTAAATAAATGGAAAGGGAAGCTAACCTACTTCTCTAAGTTTTAGGCACAAAGGCCTGAAGACAGAAAAAGATCTGTGGCTGTGATTAGGCCCAGCACAAAAAGGCACCACTGGTGGTCGTCTATGTGGAATCTGATGTCCACATTAATATTTGCCTTTCTTAAATGACATTAAACCTAACAATGAAAAAGATTAAAAGAATTCCCCAACAGGGCACTTACCTGAAATATTGAAATAACTACTTCAGTGAGCAGACTGTACATACGGGTGAAGCATCCTGACTGGCGGCAAAGACGTTTTGAGGATAGTGCAGGCATACTTCACTTTTATGGCAAACTTCCAACAGCAGCTGAAGTGCGACATACCATGTACCCCTACTAGTAACAGTTTTTCGTACACTGGCTGACCAGGTCATCAGGGCACGGATCTCCTTCATGTTAAGAACATAATGAGGAATACAAGGATATCATTAGAAACACCTGCTCAAGGGACAAACCTTGCCTACAAAATAAACAGGACATCCTGGAATGACAGGTTACCTGTCTCAGATGCTTCCCCTTTTCTGAAGGGATTGCTACATCCATGTGAAAAAAAGTTATGTACTCACCATAACGTTCCATCTGAGTAGGTAACTTCATTTGTCTGCAACCTGTGGGTATCAGATCCGTCCTCATTTCCGAGCCGGCAGCTTTACCTAGCTAAAAGATCCGAGCTCCTAGCTCCTCCCCCCGACCCATAATCCCCTGCTACACATCCTCCATCCTCAGAACGAATTTGCCTATAAAGACTCCACAAGACCCTCGAACGAGGCCAGTAACCTACTGCCTAACAGAATGAGCAATCCTATCCCATGATTAAGAAGCACGAAACTTGTTAGGGGGAAAGGAGGGGGGGGGGTCGGTTGCAGACAAATGAAGTTACCTACTCAGATGGAACGTTATGGTGAGTACATAACTTCTTTATCTGAAGTACTTAACTTCATTTGGTCTGCAACCTGTGGGGAACAGAGTCCCCCAGCTACCTAGAATCCATGGGAGGCCCTCAAGGAAGAATATTCTGGAGCACAGCGGAGCCAAAGGAAGCCCTACTCCTAGATATCATATCCAATTTATAATGAGAAATGAATGTAGGAGAGGAGGACCAAGTAGCTGCTGAACATATGTCGTCTATAGGGACTCTACACCAGAACGCTGCAGAAGTAGCTATGGATCGGGTTGAATGAGCATGGATTCCCAAAGGCACCAGTTTGTTTGAAGCTACACAGGCCTGAATGATGCATTGTGAAATCCAGTTGGCTAATGTAACTTTGGTAATAGGTTTACCTAAATAAGACTTGGCAAAGGACACACAATTGATCAGATTTGCGGTTGGTTGCTGTCCTGTGCAAATAAAAACGCAGTTGTCTATGTACATCCAATTTGTGTAATGTGCATTTCCCTTTGTCCTGGAAATTGGGGAAAAACACTGGCAAATTAATAGACTGATTAATATTAGACTCAGAGGCTACTTTAGGGAGGAAGGAAGGATTAGTCCTGACAGAAACTCTGTCCTTATGAAATATTAGGTAATGGGGGTTTTATACAGAGGGCTTGAAGCTCAGACTCTCTCCTGGCTAAAGTTATTGCAATCAGGAAGGCTGTTTTCCAAGATAAAAATTTCAACTGAGCAGAAGCAGCCGGTTCGAAAAGAGGGCTCGTCAAAGCCTGTAGGACCAATGTTAAGTCCCATGGTGGGACCACAGACTTAACTGACGGTTTTAACAGAAAGGCGCCTTTTAAAAAAGTTTTGCAAATCCTGGTGGAAGCCAGTGATCCTACATCATCCCCAAAATGAGAAATGGCTGCCAATTGTACTTTAACCGTAGATGCACTGGCTCCCTGAAGAAAGATATGGGACAGAAAATCAAGAATCGCCAGAATAGGGACAGTAAAGGGGTCTAAGCCCTTGTCTTTGACCCAGAGGGAAAAACGTTTCCATTTACTACTGTAGATTTTTCTGGTAGATGGTTTGTGTGCTGCTACCAGAATAGCTTTCACTGGTGACGAGATACCGGGAGTCCTTGCTATCAGCGGAACTGGATCAGCCAAGCCGTGAGCTGGAGGTCGCCCAGGTTTGGGGGTTGTAATCCCACAGGATGAGAAATTAGATCCGGAATGGGATCTAAGATCCAAGGAGGAACTACACTGAGATCGCAGGTAAGGGAACCAGATCTGGCGAGGCCAGAATGGGGCTATGAGGATTATCTTGCTCTCCAACTGATGGGCTTTCTGCAGAAACTTTGTCATGAGCGGAAGTGGGGGATAAGCATAAAGGAGACCGGGGGGCCAAGCATGAACCAGGAGCGTCTCTGGGGCTCTCCTCTATTGGGGGGAATTAGAGAAAAAAATTCACTGCACTTTGTGTTTGACAGAGAAGCAAAAAGATCGCAGCAAGGTAGACCCCATTTGAGGAAGATTTGTTTCGCTATTAACGGGTTTAGAGACCACTCGTACGGTGTGAGGATCAAGCGACTTAGCTTGTCCGCTAGGATGTTGGTCCAGCCCAGAATGTGCATTGCTACCAGAAAGCGGTTGGTGGAGATCGCCCATTCCCAAACTCTCAGCCTCTTGGCAAAGGGGATAAGATCTGGTTCCTCCCTGTTTGTTGATGTACCAGACTACAGCCATGTTTGTCTGTTTGAACTGCAATAGTTCCCGGAGGAAGAAAGTCTTGTAGGGCTTGCAACACCAGAAGCACCGCCCTCATCTCCAGAACATTGATATGCAGAACAGTCTCCGAGTCCACATGCCTTGAACGGTTCTGCCCATAGCATGCCCCCCCCCCACCCAAGCCGAGAAGCGTCCGTGGTCAACATGGCTTGGGGCTGAGGCATCACAAACGGTCGCCCCTCTCGCAGCTCCTGGGAGTGAAGCCACCAGAGAAGGGAGTCCTTGCAAACCCTTCTCAAGGGAATCGGGGTGTTCAAGGGGTGCAGTAAAAGTGACCATTGGACCTGAAGAGTCCACTGAAGAATTCTCATGTGCAGTCGTGCAAAGGGCGACAGACCAATGGCTGCCGCCATGGAACCCAAAGCTCTCAGGACTAATTCCGCAGGTGGGGCTGGGACTGGAGAATTGCCAAAACATGGAGAGACAAGCTGCGCAACCTGTCGGTTGTTAGAAAGGCCTTGGAGTGGCGTGTATCTATCTTGGCCCCTATAAATTCCAGAACCTGCACAAGATGAAGGAACGATTTTTGAAGGTTTACAGTAATACCCAGACGCTAAGAGCTAGGGTATAATCCCTGGCAGAGCAGAGCTGATTGCCTGGTGGAGGCGGTGAGGAGTCAGTCGTCCAGGTACGGAAAGACCCGAATGCCCTGAAGTCTCAGGTGGGCTGCGACCACTGACATGACCTTGGTGAACACCCTGGGGGCCGAGGTGAGGCTGAACGGAAGAGCCCTGAACTGATAGTGACTGGCTCCCAGCCGAAAGTGGAGGAACCGCCTGGACAGTCTGTCCATTAGAATGTGGTAGTACGCATCCTTGAGGTCTATGGAGCACATCCAGTCATTCACCCGTAGGAAGGGGAGAATAGACTGCAGAGTGACCATCCAGAATTTCTCTTTGGGAATGAACAGGTTTAGAGATGAGAGGTCTAGGATAGGCCTCAAGTCCCCCGTCTTTTTTGGCACTAAAAAGAACCTGGAGTAATATCCCAATCCGGACTGGCCTGGGGGGGGGAACGTGCTGGATGGCTCTTTTTCCAATAGCTTCGAAATTTCTGAAGCTGCCACCTCCCTTTAATTGGGTGGGACATCGGGGAGGCGTTTCATAGGAGGGGGAAAACTCAAAGTGAATGGAATAACCTCTGGATATAATTCGGAGCACCCACCAATCCATAGTAATGGACTCCCAAATTTGGAGGTGCTCCGACAGATGCCCCCCCCCCCCCGACTGCCTCCAGAGAGGGACAGTCGGGTAAACCCTCAAGGCTGTTGTGCAGGCCTCTCAGAGAAAGGTTCTCAAGACCAGAGATTCCTCGGCCCCCCTCTGCCTCTGGGCCGGCATCCACCTTGTCCTCCTCTGCCTCTGAAGGACGAGGGGTCCAAAGCAGGACGGGACTGCTGTGATTTCCGGAACCACATCTTTTATCCCCTCTGGTTCCTTGAGAAGGACCGTTGGGGATTAGAGAAGCGGATCCTGATGGCAGACCGCGTCTTCCCATCTTTCTCGCTTTGGACCAGTGTGTCGTGGACGGTCTTGCCAAAGAGCGTAAAACCGTCAAAGGGCACGTTCCCAAAGGGCGCCTTGAAGGGTTCTGCAAAATCGCAAAGGCGGAGCCAGGCATGGTGTCGCAGAGCGATGCCTGCTCCACTGGCTCCAGCCGCTCCCTCCGTGGGCGTGGGAGAGTAGACGCATGGATGTGTTAGTAATAGATTTCAGAGTGGCCATGCGAGCAGAGAAGGTGCGTTTGTCCTCGTCCGCCATGGACTCAGGGGGGGGCTCCAGCATATTCCTTAATGAAGTCTCTGAGTCTGATGACGTGTGCCATATAGTTCAGTGCCCTTACAGAGAAGGTAGCTGAAGCAAACATCTGCTTTCCAATGTGGTCCAACATCCGAGATTCCTTATCTGGAGGGTGGACCAAGGAACTCTCCTGCGCTAGTTCCTTCTTTGTGGCAGCCGCCACCACCATGGCATCCACTGGAGAACCTTTAGACCATGCCAGCCTATCAGAAGGGGGGCTAAGTATTTTGTCTGGTCTTCTGGGAATTGGCTCCACGATGTCCGGCTCCTTCCAAGCCCTGGTGGTAATCAAGTCCACCAGGGGGTCAGCCGGGGGGGGACACCCAAGAAGTAGACAGGCCTGCATCAAACGCCTCCAGGAACACAGACTCGTCCGAGGAAGATTTTTGGGCAGACCACCCTCCTCTGATTCGCAACATCTCCATGACGTCTCCAAAGGAGACATCCTCAGGGGGTGACCTTGGGGAACCTTCCCCTTCCTCCAAGTCTGTGTCCTCTGTGAGGGACTCAGGGGAGTCCAGGTGCCTCCTTTTGCACTTCCGTTTGAGAGGAACCTCTTTGGTGGGGCTATCCGAGGAGGGCTCACCCACGGGGTCTTTTTCCTCTAAGGGAACCAACTGGAGCGTCGATGCAGGCTGTTCATGTGGCCGGATGACTGAGAACAGGCCCAAATGCGCAGGGGTGACTGATGGATCCGCAGCCCGGACCGGGGATCTGGAAGTCCGACAGCACCCTCTCCACTACATCAAACACAGAGGGCCAACCGCTCTCCCCAGGCTCCAAGAGCAGCCCCCTCGGCTCCGATGCAGGGATCGGCGTTGGAGCCGAAGCGGTCAGACCTGAGTGGGAAGTGTGCTCAGACCTAAACGGCGCCGAGACACAGTTCCCCCCATGGATCAGATGCTCTGCTCTCAGCCCCGAGAGATAGGAGCTGACACGCTCGATGGCACAGTCTGCGAAGTAATCAAGACCGTCTGTGCCAACAGTTCCTCAGGTCTGAAATGGCACGGATCCAAAGACTCCGAAACCCTAAACCGGGTTGGAGAAGGAGTGATCGGGGTAAAGAAAGGTGCCGAGCTCTCCCCCCCCCCACGGTGGCGGGGAGGCTGGAGCACCCCCATCTGCATTTGAGCCTGCAGGAAATGACGCATCATCCGGTCCAAATCAGCATCAGTCAAGCTTCTGGTGGATCTGGAGGACGTCGTAGAGGCGGGCCTGGAAGGCCGCCTCGAGGACCTCGAGAGACCGGTACTCCTCCTCCGGCTCCGGGGAAAAGCAAGGAGAACGGAGCCGAGAATGAGGAGAACCAGAGACCCTCTTAGCGGGACTAGCTACCTTCGCTGGCGGGGCTGAGGGATGCGACTCAGCCCGCCTTTTATGCCTGTGCTGGTCCTTCTCTCTCCTTTTTTCTTTTGAACAGGAAGAAGAGTCCCCCTCACCCTGAGAAGCCGAGGGAGTTTGAGTCCCCAACAAGGGAGGGCGATTGGAAGTCACAGGAGCCACAGCCACGACCGGTGCCTTAGAGGGAAAGGAGGAAGAATCTGGAGGCAACAATCCCGCCAGTCAGCTTGTTCCTCCTATCCCTGATAGCCCGTGGGTTGTAAGCCGCACAAACCTGGCAGCTGGTGGATAAATGGGCCACCCCCAGGCAAATAATGCATCAAGTGTGGCTATCAGCTGGGGACAGCTTATGACCACACTCAGTGTATTTAGAAAAAATAGCTTTCGGCCCTTCAGCCATCAAACGACACTCACGCACTAGGGGGAGGGAATTGAAGTAAATCTGAAGTAAAATTACCACAACAAAAATACGCTAAATATATTAGCCGATAAAGGGGGCTAAACAATACACACACACCAAAGAAATTTTAGAAAAAAAAACATTTTTAAAGGTTTTTTAAAACTGGAAAACTTGCCCACGCCTAACAGCTTGTCTCCAGAAGCGGCTATAAGCCGCGGCAAACTAGATCTGGGGATGGGGGATGTGTAGCAGGGGATTATGGGTAGGGGAGGAGCTAGGAGCTCGGATCTTTTAGCTAGGTAAAGCTGCCGGCTCGGATCAGAGGACGGATCAGATACCCACAGGTTGCAGACCAAATGAAGTTAACTACTTCAGATCAAAAAGTTCTTTCCTAAACTTTTGTTAGGGAAACTTGGATCAGGAGACAGGAAACTAAAAATTTTTTTCCATATTATCTATTTGGCACATTGTACAGTTTGTTCAACATTTTATATAGGAAAGAAAGATAGAGCTCTGAAGTATCGAATAAAGGAACAATTATCACATTAGTAAGAAAAGTAATCTTATTGCACTGTCTAAACACATCCAAGACACACAGTACGCATACGTTCATGTCAATGGGTAGGATTTTGGAAAGTATTAGAGGGGGGATATGAGAAACTTAGCAGAATAGTTAGAAGCAAAATGGATTATTAAAGTTGGGGGTGATCATGGGCATGGCCTAAATGACAGGGTTCCAATCAAACCAAAATTAAAGGTAGCCCTTTATGCCGGTGAATGTTTTTAAAGAATAGATGGTGTTCATATGAACAATTTGAATATTTACAGAATGTTTTTCATGTTTTTTATATACACAGTTAAGTGAATATGTATATTTATATATTACTGAATTAATAGCATGTTTATTACTGTAGGAATCGTGTTTTAACTTGAAATAGTAACATTCAAGTACGTGTACTAAGAATGGTTTGAGTAAACTCGTGATTTATTAGCTTAAGTCAAAGTATTTAATAAGCATTTTTTGTTACTTGGATTACATCTGAAGCAGTTAAAACAGCAAAAGCACTTGCATACTTGCATTTGTAATAAAACTGATTTTAGAGCACTGGAGCATTTGGCTATTCTTGGGTTCATTGGTTTGTTTGGAGTTCTACACATCTATTTTCTGTGGTCCTGAGTTCTGGTTAAGGATCGTGGCTTTTTATTTTTGCATTTTAGAAACTATATAAAGATTACCCCAAGCAATACACAAAGTTTCCACATTGTGCTCACCCTAAAAGCAATACCCATATAGCTTTAGGATGAACACAATGTGGAAAATTTCAGCATCTGCCAGGTTTTCGATTCAAAGCTTTTGAAGAGTTGACAGGACCATGAGATATACCAGCCCAAAAGGAAAATAAGAAGTCATGTACTCACCATAACATTCCATGTTGGTAGTCCATCTCACCCTTCATTTTTACATATGGGTTTGGAGCCGATCCTCAGCTCCGACTCGGCCGATTTACAAGCTGGAAGACTTCTGGTTGGCTCATGGCTAAGCAGGTATCCCATGGTGCACCAGTACAATCCCCAGATCTTGTTTGCTGCTCACTAGAATAACAACCATAAAAACAACCAATACTAAAGGGTCTCCAACCAAGGGCAACCAAATTACTACTTCCAAATCTTCCAGGATGGGGGCAGGAGGGCGGGTTGGTAAAAATGAAGGGGAGATGGACTACCAACATGGAATGTTATGGTGAGTACATAACTTAAGGATAAGTAGTCCGATCACACCATTTTTACATATGGGACAGCGTCCCTAGCACCTTATTCTTGGGTGGCTCATTGGAAAATACTCTTGAGCACCGTGGAGCCAAAGGACTCTACCCCTAGATACCAAATCCAATTTGTAATGTGCAATAAAAGTGTGAGGGGTAGCCCACGTAGCTGTTGCACAATTATTATTCAAGTGGTACCCTGGCTTGAAAGGCTGCAGAGGTATGACCTGGTAGTATGAGCCTTGATCCTGTAGGGTAAAGGTTTGCCCTCCGAGCTATAGATAAAGGCTACACAACTGGAAATCCAATTAGATAGTGTCACTTTAGAAACTGGTAAGCCCAATCTATAGTCAGAAAAGGAAATGAATAATTGATCTGATTTCCTGAAAACTTTAGTTCACCGTAGATAAAAACGTAGTCTTCTATGAACGTCTAGCTGATAAAACCGGTACTCAACTGCATTACAGTGGTTAGGGAAGAAAACTGGGAGTTCTATTGATTGGGGACAAAGGAGGGATTAGTACGTAATGACACCCTTTGTGAAAAATCAAATACGGTGTCTTAATAGGTAAGTCCTGTAGCTCCAACACCAGTCTAGCTGATGTGATAATTACCAAAAACAAGGTCTTCCAAGACAAAAATTTTAAAGAAGATGAGTGGGAAGGTTCAAAGGGGGGAGAAGTCAATTTGAACAACGCAAAATTTTAATTCTAAGAAGCCACTGATTCTTGCAGAGGTGGTCTCAATAGCTTGGCCCCTTTCAAAAAGGTCTTGCATAGCTTATGAGACATTAAATTGGTATCTAGAAAACCTAAGTGAAAATGAGAAATCGCCATCAATTGGACTCTGATAGTGGCTCAGAAAGAAAATCCAGAATCACAGGGATAGAAACAGTGTATGGATCTACATTCATTCTCTGTGCCCAAATAAAAAATCTTTTCCATTTACTGCCATACAGCCTCCTGGTTGAAGATTTATGGGAGGACATAAGAATATGTGACCCTGAGGATGATACATTATGAAGCCTGATTAGGGATGGAACTGGAGCAGCCATGCTTTCAATTTGATGGTGTGGATTGAGGGGTGTAAAGAACCAGACATGTGAGTCAATAGATCTGGAGCTGGGTCCAGAATCCAAGGATTGTCCAGGAGTAGAGGCTCGAGGAAGGGGAACCAGACCTGACGAGGCCAGTAAGGAGCAATGAGGATCTACTTGCTTCCCAGCCGACTGGTTTTCTGAATCACTTTGGAAATGAGAGGGATTGGAGGAAAAGCATACAGAAGTCCCATGGGCCAATCGTGTGCCAGAGCGTCTCTGGGCGTCTCCCCCGGAGGAGGAATGAGAGAAAAATAGCTGCTGCATTTGGTATCGACTGGGCTGGCAAAAAGATCACAGCAAGGCTGCCCCCATTTCCAGAAAGTCTGATCCACTGTTTCCCGTTTTAGAGACCACTCGTGAGGCATTAGGATTGCCCGGCTGACCTTGTTGGCTATCACGCTGGTCGTCCCTGGAATGTGCATTGTAACCAGAAAGCGCTGGGAAGAAATCGAACATTCCCAAACTCGCATGGCCTCTCGACAGAGTGGGTAAGATCTGGTACCGCCCTGTTTGTTGATATACCAAACCACAGACATGCTGTCTGACTATCACAATTGTCCCTAGATGAAGAAGATCTTCAAGTGCTTGCAATGCCAGAAGCACCGCCCTCATCCCCAGAACATTGATATGCAGATGAGCCTCATGTTATTGTCATGTGACAAGGACAGTCCTGCCGAGAAAATGCTCCCCCCCACCCAATCTGGGAGGCATCCGTGGTCACAGTGGCAACGAGTTGGGCTGGAATAAAAAGGGGGCACCCGTGATCAGATGATTGGGAGCTATCCACCAAAGAAGGTCCTTCTTGAATGATGCCGTCAGCAGGATAGGATGACTCAGTGGGAGAGATTGGAAGGACCATTGGGAAGACAGAAGCCACTGGAGAATTCTTATATGCAACCTGGATAATGGTACCAATAGAAGCGTGGAAGCCATAGTCCCAAGGAGCTGAAGAACCCACTTTTGCTTTGACTTTTTGCAACGGGAGAAAACGTTGAACTTGGGAGATTTAAGTTCTGTGCTCTTTCGGTGGGGAGACTGGCTGTCATGTTCACTGTGGCTACCTCTGCTCCTATAAAAATCAGATTGAGAGGGCAATAATGCAGATTTTTTCCAATTTATGGAGATTCCCTAACTGAGCAGAAAGTTGAATCGTGGCGTCCCTGTTTTGGAGGAGTAGATGCCTTGTGGAGGCGGTCAGGAGCCAGTCGTCCAAATAGGGAAACACCTGGAATTTCTGACATCTCAGGTGAGCTGTCACTACTGCCATGCATTTGGTGAACACCCTGGGAGCTGTGGTGAGAGCAAAGGGCAGAGCGTAAAACTGATGGCGACTGGCTCCCAGCCAGAAGCGTAGATGGCTTCTGGACACCTTGTCCATTTTTATGTGGTAGTAGGCATTCTGAAGATCCAGAGAGCACATCCAAAAGTCTTTCCCCAATAGCAGAAGTATAGACTGCAGTGTTACCATCAGAAGCTTGTCCTTCACCGATTCGTTCAGTCTACTGGGGGTCCAGTATTGGTCTCCAATCTCTGGTTCACTTTGGAACTAAAAAGAACCTGGAGTAAGTTCCGGATCCTATCTGGACTGCTGGGACGGGCTGGATGACTTTTTAAGAGCAACTTGTTGATCTCCACAGTTAGCTGATCCCTGAGATTGGGTGGTACATCTGGGATCCTTTTGGACAAACGGTGATAGGGAAAAGGGTATGATATAGCCTCTGGTAACAACTCTTTGTATCCACTTGTCTTGGGTGATATTTAGCCAGGCTTCTTGGTACAAAGAAATGCAGCCCCCAACCAGCCTTAGAGAAGCGCAGTTGGGCTCCACATCAGGAGCGCTGATGAGACCGTCCTCGAAAGGAGTCACAGCCTTGTTGGTATTACGGACCGCCCCTGCCTCTAGGGTGACATCTGCCATTTCCTCCTCCTCTGCCTATGAAGGAGGATTCACCCTGTGTGTGTCAGGAGAGACCCTCTGGGACTTCTTGAACCAAATTTTAAAGCCCCTTTGACCTTTGGGGTATGGTCTGGGACAGTAAAACGCAGTCAGACAGCAGGAAGCGTCAACTTCTTGCTCTCACAGAGTATATCCTTCACCTTGAAACCAAACAATGAGGAACCATCAGATTTGAACTGTTGCGCAAAATTACATAAGCGCATCCAGGAGTGACACCTCAAGGCAACTCCCGCTGCTCTACTTGCTCCATCCACAGCATGAGATAAGTCGCATGGAGGAGTTAACCACAAAATTAAGGTGGACAACCGAGTAGAAATCTTGTCAAGAACTCCCTCAGTACACACACCTTACATGGAATCTAACTCCTTGAGGAGATCCCTCTGCAACCTCGTGAAATGCAGAGGATAATTCAGCGATTGGAGGGTAAAGGCCGCTGAACTAAAAATACGCTTCCCAAATCTGTCCATCTGTCAAGACTCCTTGTTTGGCAGATGAACAGATGAAGTGTCCGCTAATTAATTTGTGGCCGCCGCCACCACCATGGCATCTACAGGAATGCCCTTGGACAAGAACTCTTTACCAGGAGGGGCAGACAAGAACTTATTTTGTCTCCTGGGGACTGGCTCCAGGGTGTCAGGAGTATCCCACACCTTTTGACCAACTAGATCCATCAGTTCGTCAAAAGGTGGAGACACCCACGAGGCAGAAGGTTGAGACTAGAAATCCTTCAGGTACACAGACTCATCAGAAGGGTTAACAGCAGGCCAGTCGCACCTCTGCCTAAAGATCTCGAAAATGTTCACAAAGGAGACATCAGAGGAGGACTTGGGGGACCCTTCTGACTCTAGGTCAGTGTCTGATGTGAAAGACTCATCCTGGGAGTTAATATGTTTTCTCTTACATAACCTCTTCCAGGAAGGCTCCTCAGGAGGATATTCCAGGGAAGCCTCGGAAGAGTGGGGGCCACCAGTCGATGGCTCCTGAGGCTGTGGGTCTCTGCTGTCTCCAGAGAGAGCAGGGGCTGAAAATGAAGTGGGTGCTCTCAGGGGAAGAGTGCTGGTGCCACTGGTAGGGGCTGGAGAATGAGCCAGCATGCTCATCATCCTCTCAAACTCCGACCTCTCCGGCCCCGAAGACCTCCCCTGCTCTGGAGAGATGAGTCTCAGCACCGGAGCCAGAGCTGTCGGCTCCGAGATAGATGCAGGGTCCGAGCTCACCCTGGCCGAAGTACCGAGAGGAAGGCTCGGAACAAAAGATCATCGATTCCAACCCTCCCTGTCGGTGAAGACAGGAGAGCTTCAGCCCCTGGACACGACGGACAGCACCGAGCGTGTCGGAGCCGAACCCAGCTCCAAAGCAGCAACAAAGTGAGCTGGAGCCAGCATTTCCTCTGTTGGCACAAAGTACACCGGCTCCGAAAGGCCAGAATGGCTCTGAAGAGGAATAGCAGACAAGGGCAAAGCTGGGCCAAGTGGCTCCGGAGACAATAATTTTGGTAGGGCAGATGACTTCAGG
Source organism: Protopterus annectens (assembly GCF_019279795.1). Classification (NCBI taxonomy): domain Eukaryota; kingdom Metazoa; phylum Chordata; order Ceratodontiformes; family Protopteridae; genus Protopterus; species Protopterus annectens. The sequence continues at coordinate 718,678,151 of NC_056749.1, forward strand.
AGTCTCAGCACTACCCTCTCCACAATTTTTTCTGAAAGGGACCTGGAAGACATAGTAGGGGATCTTGACCTGAAGTGCACTGGAGACTTAACTTATGGAAAACGGTAGTGAGCTTACAGACCGGCTCCAAGTAGAAGAGTCAACTGCTGTATCAATAGGTTCAGAGATCGGTTCTGAAACACCTGTAACCGACTGACACCACCATCATTCTCTCTTTCGGCTCCGAAGGCTGAGTCGTCGAGGAGGCAGATTTGGATTGTTTTGACTGTTTAGGAGGTGGCTCCAAGACACTAGACTTAAGAGGAAGCCGAAGTACAGTTTTGTACCTACCATAAATGTAGATGTTCGAGTGTATACCCTGCTGCAGTCATCACACTTGGGTTATCCTGTCATCAGGCGGTCCCGCAGTCGGCCTGAATTCCAAAGTCTTGGTCCGGCGTCGGTTGCTGTTGCTTCTTCCCTGACGTCAGTGCGCCAGGGGTATACAAGAGGCAGACGCCATTTCTTCAGTTTTTCTTGCCCCAGATATCAGGTGCCCCCCAAAAGGTGGTCAGTAGATAGTACCAATAATAAAAGCTTAGCACAAACAAAACATCCCTCCAGCTATAAGAAAATACACCACAAAGGCTGCATCAAATTTTAAGGTATTGAAAGGTTTTAGTTAGGTCAGAGGGGATGGAGGGAGGGTAACCTGGACTGCAGCAGGGTATACACCAACATCTACATTTATGGTAGGTACAAAACTGTACTATGTTCATCGTGTTACCCTGCTGCAGTCATCACACTTGGGTAGAATCCCAAAGCTAAGGATAGGAGGTGGAGTCAAACAGGGTTAGTGGAGGCTAGAAGGCCCTGCAAAACTGCAGTGGCTAAGCCAGCTCTAGTCTTAGAGTAAAGTGGTAAGTGATAGTGTTTGGTGAAGGTGTGTATTGAACTCCAAGTTGCAGCTTCCGGAATATCCTTGGTTGGCACACCCTGAGGAAGGCTGTAGATGTAGCTGTTGCCCTGGTGGAGTGGGGCCTTATGCTAGCAGGAACTGGTTTTCCATGATGGGTGTAGCAAAAACGTATGCAATGTCCTATCCATTTGGAAATGGTCTGTTTTGAGATGGCCTTTCCTTGTGATACTGTAGCATACGATACAAAAAGTTGGTCAGATTTTCTGAAAGCCTTAGTTTTATCCAAGTAGTAACGTAGTTGCCTGTGAATGTCCAAGGAATGCAGGAGTCTTTCTCCTTTGTTCTCTGGATTTGGAAAGAAGGTGGCTAAGTGGATGGTTTGATTTAGAGCCGCACTGGATACCACCTTTGGCATAAAGGAGGGGTTAGTTCGTAAAAAGACTGTCTTGATGAAAAATGAGGAAAGGCTCTACTGCCATGAGTGCCTGTAGCTCTGAGACTCTTCTGGCTGAAGTAATTGCTAGCAGCAGGGCCAGTCTTCCATGATATAAACTAAGTCAGCTGAGAAAGCTGGCTCAAAAGGTGGCAGCGTAAGTTTTTCCAGAACAAAATTTAGGTCCCAAGTTGGTGTTGGCGCTCTCCTGGGGAGTCTAATGTTTTTTGTCCCTCTGAGATACTGCCTTAGAAGTGGATGTGAAAATAAGGGTGGATCCGTGTTGTAGTGAGCTGAAATAGCGGAGGTGTGGATTTTAATAGATGAAAAAGAAAGTCCTTTGTGTAACATCTCAGTTAAATATTGTAGAATCTGAGGCATGTCCGGCTGAAGGGTATTTTGGCCTTTAGCTTGGTTCCAGGCGCAAAATCTTTTCCATTTGTCTGAGTAGGCTTTCCTGGTGCTGGGCCTCCTGGCCTCCAGAAGAACATCCATAACAGCTTGTGAAAGAGGGGCTGGCTGGTTGCTTAGGTGATGTGCCATGCAGCCAAATTTAAGGTTTTGAGCTGGCTGTGTAGAATCTGACTGCCTTGCTGTGTAAGTAGATGAGGAATGTGGTAGAATCCATGGTGGGCCCTGGGCCATGTTCCTTAGTAGTGGGTACCAGTGCTGGCGTGGCCAGTCCGGGGCAATGAGTATCATTCGAGGTCTCTCCATCCTGACTTTCAGCAGCACCTCTGTGAGAAGAGGCAATGGAGGAAAGGCATATACTGTCATTTTCCAACTGAATGAAAGTGCATCCACTTTCCAAGCTTGATGGTGAAATGTCCTTGTGCAAAATTTTGAAAGCTGATGGTTTTGGGGGTTGGCAAACAGGTCTATGCCTGGGCGCCCCCATTTTTGAGTTATCATTGCAAATACTTGTGGATCCAGTTTCCACTCATGGGGATCCATGATGTTTCTGCTTAGGTCGTCTGCCAGAGTGTTCTTTTTTCCTGGCAGGAATTGAGCTTGTAATTGAAATTGGTAAGCCAGTGCTGTGTACCACAAGGTCATTGCTTGCCTGCATAGAGGGTAGGAGTGTGTACCCCCTTGTTTACGTACCATATTACTGTGGTGTTGTCTGTCCTTATTATAAGCTGTCCTGGATGTAAGAGGTCCCTGAAGGCTGTCAGAGCATTCTGTACAGCTAGCATTTCTTTTTGATTGATGTGCAGATTCCTTTGATCTGCAGTCCATATGCCTTGAACGCACCATCCTGCCGTGTGTGCCTCCCAGGCATAGTCAGATGCATCTATTGTCAGTTTGCCTGGCTGGGGGTAAGGTGAAAGGCTGACCCTTGTTGAGGTGACATGCCTGTGACCACCATAAAAACTCCTGTTGAAGGCAGGGAATGAGAGGTATCATTGTTTCCAAGCTGTGGCGGTGTTGAGTCCATATGCTTTTCAGGTACCATTATAATTTCCTCATATGCAGTTTTGCAAATGGTATTAGTAGTATACAAGATGCCATGAAGCCCATTGGCCTGCAGAATTTTTCTTGCATGGAGTTGGGTCTTTGTTGCCATTATTTTGAAGTACTGAGTTAGTTGTAGTTTGTCTGGAGTCAGATAAGCCATCTGGGCCGTTGTACTCAAGCTGGCACCCAGGAATGTCATTTTGTGAGGGCACTAGCTTTGATTTATTTTTGTTTACTGTGTACCCTAGGCAACTTAGGTGTTTTACAAAAGTCAGATGTTGGAAGAGAATGTCCTTGCTTTCTGCTTGGATGAGGCAATCGTCCAGGTATGGGTATATTTGAATTCCTCTGTCTGCAGTATGCAATTACTGGTGCCAGGCATTTTATGAAGACCCTGGGTGCAGTAGATAAGCCAAAGGGCAGTGCACAGAATTGGTAATGGGTTGAACCTGCAATGAAACGGAGGTATCTTCTGCAATTTTGTCTGATAGGGACATGCGGGTATGCCTCCTTGAGGTCCAACGTTACTAGCCAAGCTTTCTTGCCCAACATGGGAAGAAGCTGTTGTAGTGTTAGCATCTTGAATTTGGGTACTTGCAAGAAAGTGTTTAGAATTGAAAGGTCCAGAATGGGTCTCCAAGCATTGTCCTTTCTGGGGACTAGAAAGAGCCTAGAGTAAAATCCTTGGTCTTGTTCCTGTGTAGGTACCAGTTGAATGGCTCTCAGGTCCATGAGAGCTGTAATTTGTTTTTGTGCCTCTGCCCATTGATTTTGTGGCAAGTTTGGCATTCCTTTTATCTTTGGCAAGGTGTGGAAATGGAATCTGTAACCTTGTGAGATCGTGTCTAGGACCAACTTGTGACGATGCGCCAGTTGTCTATAAAAAATGCTAATTTTCCTCCCAAGGGAGCTGCCAAGAGATTTTTGCTTGGCAGCTTGAGGTTGAAATCATTGTGTTTGTCTTCTAGTAGTTTGGGACCGGTCTTCTCCTCCCTTCTGTGTTGCAGTGCCCCATTGTCGAGGTTTGTAAGGGATTTGTGCTTGTCCTCTGCCCCTTGGGCGTCTGCATTTACCCCTCTGTGGTCTGTCAGAAGCTGGAAAGGACCAATTTTTTGCTGGCCAATTTCTGCTGAAGCGTGGGGGTTGTACCTGTAAGAAATCTTTGACCGTCTGCAAAGATTTTGCCTTATCCTCCATTTTCTTTAAAACATTTTCTGCTTTAACCCCAAATAAGACATCCTGCTGTAAGGGTGCATCTAGTAACTTTGCTATAACATGATCAGGCAGAGTTTGTTCCTTTAACCAAGCATGCCTACGTATAACAGACCCAGTAACAGCTGCTCTACAGGAAGCTTCCAAGGAATCAAATCCACATTGTAAAGTATGTTTGCCCACCTGTTCAGCTGCATGCAACAGATCCTGCATTTCTTTGAATTCAGACTGTTGAGGGTGTGTGCTCATCTTTTGTTTTATTTGAGACATTAGGAATTGCTGGTATTTCAGCATGTTGAATTGGCAATTTAGTGCTCTCCTAACTAGAGTAGCTGAGGTGTAAACCTTCTTCCCCCAACTGTCTAGTGCTCAGGAGTCCCTTTCAGAGGGTACAGGATTTTTAGCCATAGAAGCATTAGCCCCTTTGGGACCCTGGGTCAGCAACAGGGCTTTTGTAAAGGAATTTGTGCGAGTCAGGCACTCTATAATATCTATCTGGTTTGGCTGGAGCAGGAGGCAGAGAATCTGGATTTAGACTAGATTCTAAGTAAACATCATCCACAATGTCTAAAACTTGAGGGATAGCAAGTGGTCTGTGCTGGGGAAGTAAAAGAAACTCTCAGAGCCTTTTCTTTGAGTCGGAGTAGTCCTGACCTTCCCAGTGGAAATGTTCCCTCATGTTATGCAAGGTTTCCCCAAAGGAATAGTCTTCAGGGGTAGAAGCTGAGGGAATGGAATCTTCAGCATCAGAATCTTCATAAGGGGGAAAGGAGAAATCCTGTTCCTCAGAGGAGCCTGAGGAAATAGACACGATCAGAGGAGGCATAATCCTCCTCCTGTCTAGGCCTTCTGTCTAGGGGGGGGTTGGGAAAGTACAGTTTTGTACCTACTATAAATGTAGATGTTAGAGTGCTAATACAGCTGCAGTAATCACAGATGGGTTTTCTGCCGTCAGGCGGGTCCTCAGTCGGCCGAATTCCAAAGTCTAGGTCCGGCGTCGGTTGCTGTCGCTTTCTTTCCTGACGTCAGTGAGGCAGGGGTATACAAGACACAGCCGACACCATTTTCTTCAGTCTTTTCTTGCCCCAGATGTCAGGTGCCCCCAGTAGGAAGGCAATGCATAAATTATATTTATATATACATGCAATGCAATATAATCAAAAATCAGTAGTTGCAAGCAAATATACCATAGAAGGATAACCCAATCAGGTTGTATGAAAAGGGGTTAGGCCCTAGGCCTTTACCAAGAGGGGAAGGAGGGAGGGTAAACTGTACTGCAGCTGTATTAGCACTCTAACATCTACATTTATGGTAGGTACAAAACTATGGTAGGTACTATGTTCATTGTGCATACAGCTGCAGTAATCACAGATGGGTAGAATCCCAAAGCTACGCACAGGGTGGTAGGCACTAAGTGGAACTGGGATGAGCCAGAATACCCTGCAACACAGCAGTGGCAAAGCCTGCTCTAGTTTTGAAATATAAAGGCAGGTGGTAGTGTTTTGTGAAGGTATGCACAGAACTCCAAGTGGCTGCCTCCAAAATATCTTTGGTAGGAACTCCTTTGAGGAAGACTGTAGAGGTAGCTGTGGCCCTCGTGGAGTGGGATCGGATGCCTGTAGGGACAGATTTTCCATGACAGGAGTAACAAAACCGTATGCAGTGGCCTATCCATTTTGAAATTGTCTGTTTGGTAACTGGCTTCCCTTGAGCTCCTACAGCATAGGACACAAAAAGTTGTTCTGATTTCCTGAAAGGCATTGTTCGGTCCAAATAACGTAGCTGTCTATGGATGTCTAAGGAGTGTAGCAGCCTTTCCCCTTTGTTTTGAGGATTGGGGTAAAAGGTAGGTAAGTGTATGGCTTGATTTAAAGCTACCCTGGATACCACTTTAGGCATAAATGACGAGTTGGTTCGAAGGGAAACCCTGTCCTGATGGAAGATGAGAAAAGGCTGCACAGCCATGAGGGCTTGTAGTTCCGAAACCCTACGAGCTGAGATAATGGCCAGAAGGAAAGCTGTTTTCCAGGACAAATATTGCAAATCTGTTGAGGCAGCTGGTTCAAAGGGAGGCAATGTTAATTTTCCTAGAATGTAATTAAGATCCCAGGCTGGCACTGGTTGTTTCCTTGGTGGTCTTATATTCTTAGCCCATCTGAGGAACTGTCTTAAGAGTGGGTGAGAGAATAAGGGTGGATCCGTGTTGAATTCTGCAGAAATGGCTGAGGCATGGATTTTTATGGAGAAAAATGAAAGTCCACTGTTCAGCAGCTTAGCTAGATACAGCAATACCCGAGGCAAATTCAGTTTTCTAGGGTCCTGGCCTTTTTTCTCATTCCAAGAGCAAAACAATTTCCATTTTGCGGAGTAAGCCTTTCTAGTAGATGGCCTTCTGGCCTCCAAAATGACATCCTGCACCTCTTTGGGGAGTAGGGTCTGTTGTGTTAAGGAATTTTCCATGCAGCGAGATTGAGTGTTTTCAGCTGACTGTGAAGAGTTTTGTAGCTGTGCTGAGTCAGCAGAAGAGGCATTAGAGGTAGGGGCCAGGGATGAGTATGTGTTAGGCTCCTCAGGAGTGGGTACCAGTGTTGTCTTGGCCAGTCTGGAGCAATCAGTATCATCTTCAGTCTGTCTGCTCTTGCTTTCAAGAGCACCTTGGGCAGAAGAGGCAGAGGTGGGAAAGCATAAACTGTCCATGCTGTCCAACTGAATGAAAGGGCGTCCACTCTCCAGGCCTTTGGATGAAAGGTCCTTGAACAAAACTTTTCCAATTGATGATTCCTGTGGGAGGCGAAGAGATCTAGGTCTGGCCTCCCCCACGCTTGGATTATCTTTGTAAACACTTGAGGATGCAACTTCCATTCGTGTGGATCTGTCATTTCTGCTTAGATTGTCTGCCAGCGTGTTTTCCAAACCTGACAAGTACTGTGCTTGAAGTTCGATTTGCCATTCCAGAGCAAAGTTCCAAAGTGTCATGGCTAGTCTGCACAGGGGGTATGAATGTGTTCCTCCTTGTTTATGTACCATATTACTGTGGTGTTGTCTGTTCTTATCAATAATTGTCCTGGATGCAGGAGGTCCTTGAAAGCTGTAATTGCATTCATCACTGCTAGCATTTCTTTTTGATTGATGTGAAGGTGCTTTTCCTTTTGGGACCATTTGCCCTGAATGCACCTGTCTGTCATGTGCGCCCCCAGGCGTAATCTGAGGCGTCTGTTGTGATGACTTGATTTGCTTGAGGCTTGCAGAATGGGAGACCTGTGTTTGTTTGACATGCTTGGGCCCACCATAGAAATTCCTTTTGCAAACATGGAATTATTGGTATTATTGTTTCCAAACTGTGGCTGTGTTGAGACCATAGGTTTTTAGGTACCATTGAAGTTTCCACATATGCAACTTTGCACATGGGATTAAAGAATGCAAGATGCCATGAAGCCCAGAGCCTGCAGGATTTTCCTTGCAGTAAGCCTGGTACAATTTGCTAGTATTTTGAAGTATTGAGTTAGTTGCCCCTGTTTTTCTGGCGTAAGATAGGCCATCTGGGTGTTTGTGTCCAAGTTGGCACCCAGGAAAGTTATTTTCTGAGATGGTGTTAGCCTGGATTTCTCTTTGTTGATTGTGTATCCCAGAGAATTCAGTAACCGTGGTGCATAAGCCAGATGTTCCAGAAGTATGTGCTTGCTGTCCGCTTGGATCAGGCAGTCGTCCAAATAAGGGTAAATTTGTATCCCTTGAAGTCTGCAGTAGGCAATTACTGATGCCAGGCATTTCGTGAACACACTGGGCGCAGTAGATAAGCCAAAGGGCAATGCAGAGAATTGATAGTGGATTGAACCTGCAAGAAATCTGAGGTATCTTCTGCAGCTTTGTCTGATTGGGACATGCAGGTATGCCTCCTTGAGGTCCAATGTTACCAGCCAAAACTCCTTGCCCAGCATGGGAAGAAGCTGCTGTAATGTGAGCATCTTGAATTTTGGTACGAGTAAGAATGTGTTTAGGATGGAGAAGTCCAAAATGGGTCTCCAGTCGGTTCCTTTCCTTGGTACCAGAAATAGCCTGGAATAAAAACCTTGACCTTGTTCGTGAGTAGGTACCTCTTGAATAGCTTTCATGTCTATGAGCTTTGAAATTTGTAGTTGTGCCTCTGCCCTTTGATTGTGTGGCAGGTTTGGCATGCCTCTCATTTTTGGAAGAGTGTGAAAATGAAATCTGTAGCCCCTGTCTATAACGTCCAGGATCCATTTGTCTGTTGTGACAATATGCCAATTTCTTGTAAATAATGCCAGCTTTCCTCACAAGGGTGCTGCCAGCTGAGACTTGCTTGGCATGGAAAGGAGGAAGTCATTGGGTTTGTTTCCTATATTGTTGTGCACTGTCTTCGCCACCTCTTGGTGCTGGAGTTTGCCATTGCCTGCCTCTATATGATCCTTGTGATTGTCCTCTGCCCCTTGAGCGCCTGTATCTACCTCTTTGGGGCTTGTCCGTGGCTGGAAAGGACCAGTTTTTAGAAGGCCAATCTCTGCTAAAACGTGGTGGTTGAACCTGTAGAAAAGCTTTGACAGATTGCATAGATTTGGCTTTTTCTTCCATTTTCCGTAGTATCTCCTCAGCATTAGTACCAAATAGCACATCCTTTTGTAAAGGAGCATCTAGTAGTTTAGCTTTCACATGATCAGGCAAGATTTGTTCCCTAAGCCATGAAGGTCTACGAATGACTGATCCTGTAACAGCAGCTCTACTTGAGGCCTCTAGGGCATCATAGCCACATTGTAAGGTGTGTTTACCCACTTGTTCTGCACTATGCATCATATCCTGCAACTCCTTCAAATCTGGTTGTTCAGGTTGAGACATTTTATTTCTTAATTGTGATAACAGAAACTGCTGATATTTAAGCATATGAAACTGACAATTTAAGGCCCTCATGGCTAGGGTGGCAGAGGTATGTACCTTTTTTCCCCACCTTTCTAGGGATCTTGACTCTTTCGGAAGGTAGTGGATTCTTAGCAGTAGAGGCCTTCATTCCCTTGGGGCCTTGAGAAATGGTTTCAGGGTCAGCATTATGGCTTTTGTAAAGAAATTGGTGAGAGTTAGGAACTCTAAAGTACCTATCAGGCTTGACTGGGGCAGGAGGCAGGGAATCCGGATTAAGGCAAACCTCCGAATAAACATAATCAAGTATGTCCAAGACAGGAGGTATGTGTTGAGGCAACAAAAGAATTCCCCAAGTCTTTTCTTGGAATCAGAAAAGTCTTGGCCTTCCCAATGGAAGTGTTCCCTCAAGGCGTGCAAGGTTTCCCCAAAAGAAAAATCCTCAGGAGGAGATACAGAAGGAATGGACTGCTCTGCATCAGAATCTTCAAAAGGGGAGTAAGAGTGTTCCTCTACATCAGAATGATCTGAAAGAAATGGAGCCCTGATCAGAAGAGGGAGAATCTTCCTCCACTCTGGGTCTCTTGTCTGGAGGGGTTCGGAACCCCTGATAAGATTAATTAAATCCTCAGCCATTTTAAGCATCTGCTTTTTAGGCATGGGGCCTGGAGATGGGCCCTGTGCAACAGGCCTCTTGGGATGCCTGGCTGATTTGGACTTAAAGGCCTTAATGGAAAAGGAAGATGAGGGTCTAAAGACACCATTGGTGGAAGTGGACCTGTCCACATTAGGAGGCTCAACGCTCACAGTGGCTTCGGTGGTTGTAGTCTGGGTATGGGCAGAGGTCGGTCTCGGTTACAGAAGACACCGCCAATGAAGTGTCGTCGGTAGTCAGGGACTGTATAGGCGTCTCGCTGAGAACCGGACCATGTGTAACCGGTTTTAGCGTGGTGTTGGTGGGGACCGCGGACCTCGCGTGTCGGTCCTTGTCCTTGCATTTTTTGGACAAAACTGTAGTCAGAGTCTCAGATGACATTTTATAATCAAAGGCTTTACCAAAAAAGTGTTGGGCGAACTCCGCCCGACGCTTAATAGTGCGTTTATTGAAAGTAGCACAAAAGCGACAGCCCGAGACGTCGTGGTCTGGAACTAAACAAGGTATGCAGAGGGAATGGAAATCCTTATGCGGTATTTGCTTCCCACAAGAAATACAATTGTTAACTTTTTCTGACATCGGTCTGAGGCAAGAAAAGTTTCCCCAACGGGGTACTTAGCTTTAATGAAGACTTCTGTTTCCAATTTTTCGTAAATTCAGGAGCTGGCCGACCGGCACTTGCGAACTGCTTCTGCTTCGGGCACCGCGCGGCAAAAAAGACTGAAGAAAATGGCGTCGGCTGTGTCTTATATACCCCTGCCTCACTGACATCAGGAAAGAAAGTGGCAGCAACCGACGCCGGACCTAGACTTTGGAATTCGGCCGACCGAGGACCCGCCTGACGGCAGAAAACCCATCTGTGATTACTGCAGCTGTATGCACGATGAACATCCTCAGATTAAAGAAATCAAATCTTCAGCCATTTTAAGCATTTGTTTCTTAGGCATGGGTCTTGAACTGGAGACTGATGTGCAGTCTTTTTTGGTTTTAGAGGAGTCTTAAGCTTAGCATAAGATTTTATGGTGAGAGTAGTCTGTCTGAAGACACCTTCTGTAACCAAAGATGTTTCCGCAGCACCGGCTTCTCCTTCTGCAATGTTGTCAGTAGAGCCTAAAGAAAATGGCTGCGTCGGCCTAGAACTCTCTGCTTGAGAATCCAAAGCGGTCTGGGGTACCAATTCTGCGGTCGTCAGGTGCTGCGTAGGTGCCTCACTGAAAACCGGAGAACCGGCGACCAGCCCAGCCAAGGCCTCGGAGTCCGGCTTGGATCTAGGCTGTCTTTCTTTGTGTTTTTTATGCACGCCGGTAGTCGGTTGCTCTGACGGCCTAGTGTAATTAAATTTCCTACCGAAGTAGTCATGCGAAATCAAAGCGTCTCTTTATAGTTCGCTTATTGAACCTAGCACAAAACCGACAACCAGAGACGTCGTGGTCTGGGCCTAGGCAAGGTATACAATAAGAATGAAAGTCCTTATGAGGTATTTGCTTCCCACAAGAAATGCAATTGTTAACTTTTTCTGACATCGGACTGAGGCAAGAAAAGGTTCCCCAATGGGGTACTTAGCTTTGAAGACTTCGTACCGAAATTAGATTCGAAAATCACAGGTGTCTGCCGACCGGCACTTGTGAACTGCTTCTGCTTCGGGCACCGCGTGGCAAGAAAAACAGAAGAAAATGGCATTGGATGCCTCTTGTATACCCCTGGCGCACTGACATCAGGGAAGAAGAGACAGCAACCGACGCTGGACCAAGACTTTGGAATTCAGGCCAACTGCGGGACTGCCTGACGACAGGATAACCCAAGTGTGATGGCTGCAGCAGGGTAACACTATGAACATCTGGATAATGCTTCCTCAAAGCATGGTTTCAGTAGACCATTGAGTACGAGTTCGTTCTCGCTTTCCTGTAGCACTTTAGGAGAGAAAGCAAGGCAGAACAAGCACGACTCCTGTAAGTGGATGGCCCCTAGGCAGTAGACACAGCTGCTGTAGCCATCCATTGAGGACATCTTTTGGGAGCTTTCATGCACTTTCTGAACCCAGAGGGTTTATGCTCTTTACTTTCCTTAGTTATATTACACAAAAACCCAGAGAGATTGAAAGAGAAAAAAAGGAGGAGGACTAGGTCCTCTAACTAAAATGGGCCTAGCCCTAAGGAGAAGTTACACGAGGACTAGGTCCTCTAACAAACAGGCCTAGCTCGGTGTAGTGAAACTAGGTCTTCTAATTTAAACATACCAGAAAGGAAAGCCCATTCACACAAGAGAAACCGTAAATGACACAAAGTTCTATATTTCTATTAACAGTATACTAGCAATCCTAGTAAATTCACAAGCGGATCCCTGCCAAAACCAACATCAAAATAGCAGAAATTAACTGCCAACGGTGACCAAAAAAGGTCAGAACAGACATGACAACAGGAGCCCCTGTTGACTAAGAGCGGAAAACCTCCAAAAACTCTACCTAATAATCAAAAACTGCGCAATGGCGCCTAAAACAAACTGGCACACAGGATACCAATAACCACTAGTAAACTAAGTTGCCCTCAAAAAGGGCAAGCAATACAACTGCCCAATATATTAGGCAACACTAAATATACCATAAAGGTTCTAATAAAGCATTGAAATATAAAGAATTATGAAAAACTTAGCCAGAGCCAAGAGAAGCACATCGAATTCGGGGGTGGCCTAATGGTTAAGGTGTTTGCCTTGCAAGCACAAGGTACAGGGTTTGAATCTCACAAGGGATAATTGGCTAAGCTTAAAATGGCTCGCAAGGGCAGTTAGCTTAGTATGAACCTATGAGTGAAGCTACTTACCTATGAATCTAGAAAGATTAAAAAAGATTACCTATGAGTGAACTCAACGCGGCAAACAAGATCTGGGGATTGTACTGGTGCACCATGGGATACCTGCTTAGCCACAAGCAAACCAGAAGTATTCCAGCTTGTGAATTGGCCGAGTCGGAGCCAAGGATCAGCTCTGAACCCATATGTAAAAATGAAGGTGAGATCGGACTACCCAACATCAAGGGTTTTCTTAGTCCACCCAGACATGTCTGCAGATCTGGAGCTACAGGGCTGCTTTGAATTTCCTTTTTAAAAGGAACAAACATAAGGAGATGCAAGTCAAAAAGAAGGCAGGACAGACACTGGAAAATAAGAAGCTGTGTACTTATCATAATGTTCCATCTGTGTTGTCTATTTTCATTCTTCCTCAACCTCTGGGTTCAGATCCAGCTCAGCTGTTACTATAGCTCGTGGCAAACTCACTCTTGGGCTCCCCTGCACCCATACTGGACCAAACCCTAACATACCTCACATCTTGTTTGCTGGATGACATAAGAAATATTAGAATAATGTTCCTGACAAATGAAACCATTATCTGGAGCTCATTACAAGACATGGTGGTGTCTTTATAACACCTCATTGTTCCAGAAGTCCATGATGACAAAGGTTGGGGGTTGGTGTGCAGGGAGCAGAGTTAGAAAGAAAATGGATAACACAGATGGAATATTATGATAAGTACATAACTATCTGATGTTGTCAATTCATCCATTCCTCAACCAGTGGGACAGAGTCCCCAGCTACATGAAATCCCAGGTGAACTCCCAAGGATCTTTCTAAGCATGACCGAACCAAAGGTTGCTCTTCCTCTCAAGACTAAATCCAATTTATAACGACTAATAAAAGTATGAGGATTAGCCAAGTAGCAGCTGCATGGGCCAAATAGCAGCTGTGCATGTCATCCATGGAATGAGTGGATAAAAGTAGTGACAAGTCTGCCATAGATCTAACCACAGTGAGCTTACAGGTTTTGATAATGAAATGCCCAGTATATTATAGACAAAGGATATACAGCCAGTAATTCACCTTGCCAATGTTACCTTTGTAACAGTTTTACCTAGTTTGCTGTCTGCAAAGGGTATAATAACTGATTAGACTTTCTAATCTCTTTTTTTCTATAAAAGTAGAAAACCAATAGTTTATGAACATCTAATAAATGGAACATATATTCAACTTTTTCAAAATTTGGAAAAAAAACAGGCAAGTTAATAGACTGATATTGAATTGACACCACCTTAGGAATGAAGGGTTGGTTCTTAATGACACCCTTATTTTTATGGAAAATCAAGTAAGAAGGTTTAGAGGATAACACTTAAAAGTTTCGAAATTCTTCTGGCAGAGAAAATAGCCACTGGAAATATTGTTTTCCAGATCATAAATTTAAGACCACTTTTTCCTGCTGGTTCGGGGGGGGGTGGAATAAGGCCTGCAGTAGAGGATTCAAATTGCAAGTAAGAGTAGGATCTTTATAAGGTGGTCCAAGTAAAATAGTACCTCTTAGGAAGGCCTTGCATATCTTAGTAAAGGCTAGAAAAGAACTGTGAAATCCTGCACAAGTTACAGATTGCTGTTAAATGAACTTTAATGACAGAGAAGCTAGCTACTTCAGTGAAAGTTTTTTCCAAAAACTCTAGGACACTGCAGGGGCTGAAAAGGGATAGATGTATTTTTGATGTGCCCAACAAACCAATCTCTTTCCATTTACTTTTGTAAATTTTCCCACTAGAAGATTTATGTGCAATTAAAAGTACATGATGTACAGGAGATGAGAGCATGTGCTGGCTGGCTAGTAACGGAAGTGGAGAAACCAAATTGTTAGCCTGAGGTATGAGATATCCAGATGAATCATGACTGTCAGGAGATCTGGAACCAGATCCAGAATCCAAGGTGGGTAAAGAACACAAGGCCAAAGGAGGGGGAACCAAACCTGACAAGGCTAGTAAGGTGCAATGAGGATAAATCTGCTCTTCAAACTTGCAGCTTTCTATGGAAACTTGGGAATCAAGGGAGTTGGTGAATAAGCATGGAGAAGTCCGGAGAGCCAATCATATTGCACAGCATCCCTTGAGGATTCCCCCCAGTGGAGGGATTAGGGGGGAAAAAAGCTGCTGCACTTGTAGTTTAGGGGAGATGTAAAAAGATCACAGCAAGGCTGGCACCACTGATGAAAAATTGCTTTGTCACTTTCTTGTTGAGACCCCACTCATGAGGTAGTAGAATGGGCCTGCTCAATTTGTCTACTATCACACTGGACCTTCCCCAGAATGTGCACTGCTATCAGAAAGTGGTTGGATTAGTGCATCCACTGCCACACAATGAACACTTCAACACAAGGGGTAAGATCTGGTTCCTCCTTGTATGTTGATGTACCACACTACTGACGTATTGTCGGTTTGAATTGCAACGGTCTCCAGAGGTACAGCATCCTGAAAAGTTTGTAATGCTAAAAGCACTGCTCTCATTTGTGGGACATTTATATGCAAATAGGCCTCTTCTGGGGACCAAGTGCCTTGGACTGTTTTCCCCAAGAAATTCCCCACCACCCAATCTGGGATGCGTCCATCGTCACTATGGGCTTGGGTTGAGAGAGAATGAACGGATGGCCTTTTAGAACCTAATCTGAACTTATCCACCAAAAGTATTTTCTGCAGGCTTGTGTGATCCTCATTCTGAGCCGACATCCACTGAAAGGAACTGACTGCTGAGATGCTAGCATCCACTGAAGAATTCTCATATGAAATCTTGCCAGGCGGACTAGAATTATGGCTGCTGACATCGACCCCAAGGCTTGAGGAATCAACCGGGCTGAAATTTTGGCACTAACATTTTTTCATGATCTGGAATCTCAAAGTCTGTACTCTGGCTAGGGGAAGTGAAGCTGTTGCAGATGCTGTATTGAAAATTGCCCCATGAACTCCAGTGTTGGAGATGGCTGCAATTGAGATTTGTTGTAATTTACTAGAATTCCCACAAAACAGGACGTTTGGAGTACCTGAACGCTATTATGAGTAGATGACTGGTCGGGGTCATCTAAATATGGAAACACAGAATCCCTGTGGTCTCAAGTGAGCTGCCACCACTGACATGCATTTGGTGAACACCCTGGGGGCTGTGGCAAGACCAAAGGGCAGCGCTCTGAACTGGTAATGACTGGGTCCCAGCCAAAGCAAAAGAACCTTCTGGATCACCTGTTCATTTTTACGTGATAGTACGCATATTAAAGGTCTATCGAACACATCCAATCATCCTTGCCTAGAAACAGCAGGACGGACTGAACCATGGCCATCTGAAACTTGTGATGAACTGATCTGCTGAGATCCAGAAGTGGTCTCCAGTCCCGTTTTCTTTGGCACTTAGAATCTTGAACAAGTTCCAAATTCTCTCTGGTCTGGTGGGTCCCCTTGGATGACTATTTCATCAGGTTTTGTACTCTAGTGTTGCCGCTCTCCTCTGACTGGGTAGAATGGGAAACTGAGGATGGGGTGGAATGGAAAAGGGAATTGGATAACCTCGGAAATTAATCCTCTGCATACAGGTATCTCTTGTGATATCTATCCAAGCTCTCTGGTGCAGAGATGCATGACCCCAGCTCCCTCCAGAGGGAGCCAATCAGACCTCCTTTCATGACAGCTGATAGGGCCCAGAGAACATGTCTCTAGACCCTTGATTCTGCAGGCCACCTCTACCACGTGGGCAGCATCTTCCATTAGTGTTCAACCCTCTGCCTCTAGGGGAACAGTCTACATGGATCTTGGAAAGGACCCCAAGATTTTTTTGAAATGTTTTCTATTCCCCTTATTGGTTCTTACACAAGATCCTCAGAGGGATCGAAAAACGTACTCCTCACAACTGGTGTCTTTCCTTCTTCCTCACAACTGGAGAGTCTTTCCATTGTCTTCACAATTTGAGTGTGCCCCTCACTCTGAGGCTAAATAAGGAAGATCCAAAGGGAGTATTTACAAAAGACTACAAAGGGCTCCACAAAATCACAGAAGAGCATCTAGGCAGGTTTTCCTTACTGAGATGTCTGAACCATTCTCCCCCGAGGTACCCTCAAGCTGAATGAGAGACCAGCCTCATGGATAAAATCTGAAATTGACTGAAGGATTGTCAACTGCGAGGCTAGCAAAATTTGAGTCTCTGCAGTAGTGGTACCTGAAAGAGTATTTGACGGTCCTTTTATCAAATCTCTTTGTAACCTAGCGAAATGTGCCAAACAGTTCAGCGACCTAAAAGCAAAAGTCGCTGAAGCGTTGACACCTCCCAAATCTGTCCATAGGCCTAGACTCTCCATTAAGAGGATGGGCAGTGGAACTTTGTTCCACAAGTTCCTTCTTCATGGCCACTGCCATGCCATCTACTAGTACTCCCTTGCTTGAGAATTCCCTCCCTGTGGTGCCAGAATTTGGTCTGGTCTCTTAGGGATAGTTTCAACTGCATCAGGTTCCTTCCATGTCTACTGAGAGATCAAGCCAATGAGCTCATCAGTGGGTGGAGTTACCCAGAAGGCAGATGGGCCGGATCCAAATGCCTCCAGGAACACAAAATTGCTCCTAAGGATTTTGGGAGGACAACTCACCCCACTGTTCAAGGATCTCTAGAATGTCTCCAAATGAGACATCTTCAGTGGCAAATGAGATCTGAGGTATGTTAGGAGTTGATGCATTATGGGTTGGGAGGCAGTCAAGAGTTTCAGTTGGCCATGAGCTACAGTAATGGCAGAGTCAGATACGAGGTTTGGATCTGAACACAATGGTTGACGAATGAATGAAAAATTGACATCAGATCACTTGTTTCTCTAGGACCTCTAGGTCCAAGGGCATCAGATATATGCAAGTTCAAGCTACCCCTGGTCCAGATGACTGCCAAAGACCACTGATGCTGCCCCTTTTGGAAGTTGTCATACCTTTGAACCCTAGCACATTCCCTTAGACCAAAAACAATGCCCAACAATCCATGGCAACCATGTCCCCATGTATACACTCCAGAACACTATCTAGTTATTGAAGAGGACAGAATTCCCACAGTTATAGTTAATGAGAGCATCCAAACATGCAAATCAGACAATAAGGACATTCCGCCCTTCAACTCCCCAGGCCTCTGCTGTAAAAAGGACAACTGCTCAGTCAACTAATCCGGTCGACAAATGTCAAATAAACTCTCTACCACAGGGCATGTCATTTGGGGATACACAATCAGCCATAAGAACAATTCTTGAGAGGTTTCATCCTCCCAAATGATGCATCTGCAGCACACAGAACTTGGGCTCCTAAAGCCAGTGGTTATTTCTACAGTCCAGGAAATTATTTTGGATGTCTGACGCATCCTTTGAGCTAGCCTCGCAACTTCTACAAACCTAAAAGACCTGACCAGTTTTACAGAGTACAAGATTTTCACAATTGTCTGTACAGAAACCCCCAATGCAGATCTAGACAGCGACCCTGAAAACTGCTAACAAAGCAAATAAAGCTTTAGGGGACAACAGTGAAAGTAGACTGCTTGACAGATTTGGGCAAAAACAGTATAATTTTCAACAATCCTGACCTTTAAGGTCCTAAACTGTCAGACCCACATTCAGATTCATCAGGATGCCCTTGAGCAACTCCAAGATGGCAGTAAGGGAATGCAGAATGAAACCTTGAAGACAACTTTGTTCAGTTAAGTTCACACCTGTTTGAAGTTGGGAATCACGCTATAAAACGTGTGTGATGCTGCAGATGGTAAGGGGTCAGTCAAATCCCCAAAACCATTCTGGTGAAGAATTTGCGCAGACTCCCCATTGCACTACTGGTTCAGGAATCTGAACAGCAATGAAAACTATGGAGTTGGACAAAAAAGTACAAAAAGGTTACCCTTCTAAGCAAGGGTCTTAGTACCACAGAGAAGTTAAAAGACAAACAGCCAAAAGGTATGAAGACCATACAGAAAAGAAAATGGCAGCAGGAGGGAAGTCTGACACACCAGGGCTCAGGCTCCAACAGGGAAGCAGCTGTGACAACACCTGCCTTCTATCTCCCCTGACAACAAAAATCCACCCTTTTTATCCTCACTCCCCTACACTACCCTCAATATAGGCAGATGACTGGCTTTTTACTAGAATGGTTAAAAGAATAAATAAGTGGGTTTTACAAATTTCTTCCAGGGGATACAGATTTCATTTTGCATCCTAACCAAAGAAAGGACTCCAGTCTGTGCCAAAAAAGAACACCATGTTGTCCTAGTAGAAATGCTAGTCCAGAAATAGCCCATTCCCCTTGCCTAGGAGGCTGAATGGTTTTACTATAGGCTGTTCCTTGTCCCAATGAAAAGACAGTACAGGGAGACTCATTCTGGACCAGTCAGGGTTAGGATTCTTACAAATTCTGGAGTTCACAATATTGACACTAAAGACAGTCATGCCCCTTGTGAAAATGAAAACACTCATCTGTGTTTGCACATCTGGCAGGAGATGTGTATATTCTCAGATCAACTTGGATTGTACGCAAACATGTCCAATAGTGAATATGTAAATACATTTTTAAAATTTTGAGCACCTCCCTGCTCTCACAAAATATTTAAAGAATCTGCCAGTGTTTTGATACATTTTTAATTGCCCATGTTTGTCAGACACATTCTAAAGTACTGTGCAAAAATCAGCTGAACAGTAGGCAAAGCCATTAAAATGTTCCTGGTTGCTTTGTGATCATTTGTACAGCTGACAGGAAAAATAACTTTTTCAAACAGCTATCTTTTAAAATAAGACAGTCGAAACTATTAAGCTGTGCAGTTTGTCAAGTGCTGAGCAGTTTCTTAAGAGTCGATGTTAGTGAAGAGATGCAGTCAGTGGACACCCACAAAAGAGAACTCAACATAATCTGTAAGACTGCTTTGCCTTACTGTTGGGTGTTATATTAGATCAGAGTCAATATTCTCTAGTTAGATTAGTAAATTTAGTTATTCAGATACAGTTTCTCTAGAATGATGGATTTCTATCCTACAGTTTAATTTTACATTTCTGTTGATCGAATTTTAGTATTTATTAAAAGTTGTTAATTTACTTTCTTGTAATCATTTTAATTATTAAATGTTTTTCATTATTTTACATTCTGGCTGTAAATCAGTGTTTTTCTTTAGAGATTAGTGTTTATAACAGTTTGATACTCCCCAGGTCCCCTCGAAAGCCTGGCAGCTCTGATCATAGCTATCATTTATTTTGATATTTCATTTTCATAATTGGACACCCCTTTAGAAGGGCATGAAGACACTGATTAATGACAGCATTACTGTATTATTTCGGGGAAGGGACACAGCTGGAAATCTGCATCAGGCTTTCTAGAAGTGTTTGGATGTGTGAGATTTAAATTTACTTTGAGTGAAAGTATCAGAGGTCTTGAATTGGGACACACTGCTGTGGAGTGTAATAAGGAGTTACTTTAGAGGTGGACAGAAGTACACAGTCTAGTCCCAGATTAGTTAACGTGTTCCTGTTGTGCTCTTAGGGAAAATTTGTAAATTACTTCTGTTTAAGTGACAGTCTCACATTGGAGTCAGCAGTGAGGATTGAAGCTCCTTTGTTACTGACCCAGGATAGTAAGGGAAGTCACATTAATTGGTGGCAGTCTGGTGGGATATAGCCAAACGTCACACCCCTTCCTAGGCTCTTCTTGAGACAGTCAACCTCAGTGTTGCCTACCTCCACATTCCATTTTTCAAAAACAAAAAAAATCAGATGGGGGAAGGGCACTGATACCAATTTACCTTCTTGCTACTCAGCTTAGCTACTGCACCCAGTTTTTACAAGTGTCTGGCAAAAAAAACCCCACAAAAGTCAAGAGCTTCAAAATCTTCCCTTACACAAGCAACTCTCCAATTCAGGAACAAACACTGGAGGAGGGAGAGGGCACTAAAGTACACCCTGGACCATCTCACACTACATTTTTCCATGTAAACTGCGCACAGGAAGCATTCCCTTAAGGAGCTGATGGCATTCCACAATACTATGAAGCACAGAAAGAGGTCACACAATAGGTGATCAAAGAATGACTAAGCCCAACTTATGCCCAAACAGAACAATGGCATGCCTGTGGATTCTTCTGGTCACCAATTCAGCCAAAACCTACCAATGGAAAAAGTTGCATCTATTACTATATTCTTTCAGTACATAGTAAGGCGATCCAAGTAGTAACAGGAAGATTTCTAAGCATTCTGGAAAACATGGCATCCACCATTATGATGGAGCCCATAGCCAGAAGCAGTCACAGGCACTAGACTGAATCATCCCAGTCCTAATTCTACATAAATAGTTAGCATGGGGGATACAAGCAGTACAAAAGAAAAGCATTCCCTTCACACAAACTATACCAACCTAGACCTTAATTATGAGGATGCCTCAGACATGGCATTGAAATGCATACACCCTAAATGCAGAGTCCTTGCATCTACTGGAAAAGCTACCCATAAATATCAAGGAGACGGCTGTCATTCAAGGATCAAGACTGTCTGGAACCCCGAATACAACTGCAAACAATCCCATGGGTATGAAATACATAAACAAGGGGGGGGGGACATTAAAACATCTGCAAACTAGTCATGCAGGCTTAGGAGCAGGCTATGTAATGCAGATATACAACTTGGCCTTCATGATCTAAGTAGGACCCTGGCAGACAAACACGGAAGCTAGATATAGGTAGCTTTTGGCACTTTAAAAACAGGTGGGGGGTGTGTACCAAAGTTAGACCTAGTTACTTCTCTAAGCAGACTGAAGAAATTTTGCTACAGAACTGGGAACATACTTTGGCACCAAATGCCTCTGGCCAAGACTGTAAGCATCTATTTCTTTATCCTATCCCATCCATACAGTCCTGCTCCCCCAGGGTATTTTGGAAATTAGATTAGAAACCAGAAATTACTTCAACTGCCCTATTCTAACAAACAGTACTAGTTCTTCCACCTGCTCCACACAGGAAGGGGAAACCCTCTACTGCTGCTTCGGCACAATTTCTTGTCACAGTGCAGGGGATCACCTAGAACTCTCAAATTGTCCACACCTGCAGACAAATAGCTCAGGAAAACAAGACCGTTACCCTTTAACCACCTTTTCTCGGAGAACATGCTAAAAACTGAGGGAAGCTAGAAGGCCATTAACAAGGAAAATTGCATCTAGTTAAATGGAAAAAAAAAATCTCCTTGTGCTAAAGGAGAAACCAGCACTCAAAGCAGGTAGAGATGTCAAAATGTTCCTTAGTATACCTGAGCAGTCTTCTTCAGGTTTAGCTTGAAGGAAAACTCCATCTTAGAACTCTAAAAAACGTTTTCACTGTATCTTTGTTTTTCAAGCTATTTTAAATGCCTCAAAAACACTCAAAGTGCTTTAACAATTTTAATGAGTTCACCACAGAATGGCAAATGATGAGGTCATCTTTGGTAATATGATCTTGTTTCCTTGCTTTCATTCCTTCTTCCCAGAATACATTTCAAGTCCCTCTCCCTTTGAGTTTGTAAGAACATCTACTGTTAGAGGTAAGTAGGACTTGCACAACTGCACTTTTTTGTTTAAGAGTGACCATTCTTCCAGTGACAGCTTCAGGTGCACACACAATGTATCCTGGAAAAGAGCTTGTGGTGGAACCTTTCAACACAGTAAGGAGAATGAGGTTTTCTTCATTCTTCACCACTGTAACGAGCTAGCCCTCTCAAATACAGTACTGGCCCATGCAATCTCTGTCCACAGTCTGGGACATAAAATACAAAACAGGTTGCTCCATAAGTCACACATGCAGGTTAACACTGCTCACTTTTCTATTTAGTCTTTCAGCCTTTCTTCCTCTGGAACTCTGTCAGTGAAATGTCCCCTCACACACAGACTCCCCTCCACCCTTTTCGGTATAGGGGAGATACTGTTGACTGCTCGCTCACAGGGCTAGCTCCTCCAAACATCGTGTGCCACTACTGGATCTAGGTTGCTGGGCAGCAGTCAAAGTTCCTGGGGTACAGTGGTGAAAGCCTGGGTTTACAATGCTTACAGATGTTTTCAGCCAGGCTACAAGCATTTGAGCAAGACACTATAGATTAAGGCTGTAACATTGCATTTGTTTGGATTTCCCCACAGATACGTACTTAGCATAAAAGTTTTGCCTTAACTTCTGTTTGCTTTCTTTAAGGAGACAAATACCTGGTTTGCTTTTTCTAACAACTTTTTAGTTCTGTCCAAGAAGCATCCCATTATCTTTACAGGTCTGGAGAGTTCAGGATCCCTTCCCCTCTATGCCAGGGGTTCTGAAAGATTGCGTGTTAGCAGCTCAGGTACTACATGCACCTTGACCGAACAAAACATTTCCTTAAGGCTGAAAGGTTTTCTATTTCCTACACAGGGGCAAAGAGTCAGTCTCTCAGCAAACCATTGCAGGTTTTTTTTTTTTTGTTTTTTTTGTTTCAGCCGCCATGTCAAGATGAATCCAGGCAAAATAAAGGCAAATTTCATCAGGGCCATTTCCTCTTCATTGGCTTATTGGAAAGGCATGGACTCAGTATTCCACAGGCAGCAACTTGGTCTTCTGACCAAATCTTTACATAGCATTACAAGCTGGAAGCCTTTTCTAAAGTCTAGAGCAGGCTTCCTTAGGACCGTTCAAAGGCTCCTGGACCCTTATTTTTTCCACCTCCCAGGTTGGGGTAAGCTTTTGGAATCTATTCATATGTTAGTAAGCCAGTAGGTTTGCTGGACATAGTATAGTTGGTCAAGTCCTACTTGCCTGTATCAGTACATGTTCATAGAACACACTGCTTTAGTGGCAGTGCACACACACCATCCCCATTTTTGGATGTACATAGCTTGGTGTTGGAGGTGCCAATGAATTATGCTTAACATCTTTTGGTGTGTGTGTGTGGGGGGGGGGGGGGTGAAACAGCAGGTACTCAAGCTTATTTTTTCATCTTCTCCTTTATTGGGCCTAAAAAACTGAAAGGGTCATTCCTGTCTATGGATCTGAAAGGCCGG
This sequence comes from Protopterus annectens, assembly GCF_019279795.1. NCBI lineage: Eukaryota > Metazoa > Chordata > Ceratodontiformes > Protopteridae > Protopterus > Protopterus annectens. Next base: position 718,701,494 of record NC_056749.1, read on the forward strand.
TCCTGTACTCTTAGGTGATTGGCCCATCACATCTACTAACCGGCAGCTTTGATCGTCAGAGATAAGGCAAGCAAGGCACTGCTACCCATATGGCAATAGGGCAGGAAGTTTGTTAAACCTAAGGTAAGCCTACATCTGACTATCCATGTACCTGCTTTCTAAAATCTCAAAGTACCGTCATTGCCCTCCCCCTACAATGTACTTTAAAGCTGTCTACCTCTGTATGGATTTTCCTAGAACTACAGAAAAGCTGAAATGGTCACAACCACCCATATTCAGGCTGTCCCCATTTGTTTTTATATTGAACTGCACTTCTCCATAGGGTCTCAGGGTGTTAGAAACTCGCTTAGTAATACTGAGGACTGTTCTTGGTTAAGATATTACTTCTACTCTGGTTAGAACTCTACATTAAAGATTACCATTTTTTTTTTGGCTGCTTGAAAGGACAGAGCATTTTGGTAAACATCTCAGTGCCGATTTCTGTGCAATTTCCCTGGTCCTGCACTAGTCCTAGTGAATAGTAAACTTTGCTGTCTTGCTGTCAGGGAATCCAGAACTCTGGTCAGTGAGGTGGGTTTTATTCCTCTGCCATTCAAAAGTTCCAGGCACTCTCTCCTGATCTCACTTTTCCAGATACAGTTGGTTTAAAAAAAAAAAAAAAAAACAACAGCATAAAGCAGAAAATTACCAGGACTCTGGACCCAAGGAGGGCATTTGTGACACCTTGTCTATAAATTAGGAAACAGTCTGGTATTTGTGCAGAATTATGCCTCTAAGATTCTTTGTTTCACGAAAGAGCTCAAGAGAAACAAACCAGTTTGTCCGGGTCCTCGTAATTACATTCTGCAAGGGGAACAAACCTTTACTTTTCTGAAGGGGCCTCTGACCTTCCTACTCATCCCATTTTTTCTTTTTACTAGACTGGTCAGCCCTAAAAGAAGCCTCCCTGGCATCTGGAGACTGCCTTCAGGCATCATGCAATCTCCAGTTCCACTGAAGTTGCTGAGGTGAACAGCTGTATCACTAGGAAGTTAAAAGTGCTAAGGTCCTGTGACTGTCCTTCAGAGGAAGGGGTTCTTGGAAGCTTACAGTGGATTGTAAAAAAAATATTGTTGGATTCTAGACAAGGTTACCCTGCCACCCTGGGAGTTTTGTATTTCAACAAGCTTAATCTGTTTGAATGGACTTCGCATTGAATTTAAGTTGAATGTCAGGAGTACTTGGCATTCCTTTTCTCTTCTGGGAATGAGTGGTTTGGGGTTACTGTAATGAAGACTCGCTGATATAGGGAAAAGTGATGCTTGCCATCTGCACAAATGCTTTTTGTATTTATTTTTGTTTGTTAAATTGATAACTACCGCTTTCTGCCTTTTGGAGCATTGCTCATTTGTGCTTGATTAATTGTCAAAGACTTCCCCTTTGGGTGGGCTGTCTTGCCATATTAGAACATATTACAGCCACTCTTGGGCCTAGCTCACACCACACAGACAGTTCTAGCACTGGAGGCTAGCGCTGGAGGATAGGTGGTAGTGGTTTTATTCCCGGCTCCTCCTGGTTTCATATTGGACAAACTAGTTCCACCCCATTCTAGATCTCGGTGTTTTCAACTAGCAGATAAAGTACATTACTTTGAAGTTACCCTGCAGAGGATTATGCCTTTTATCTCATGGAACCTAGATGGTGTCAACAGACATGATAAATGCATGTTAGCACATCAGTATTTGTATCTCCACAATAGACTCACAATTTGCACCAGATGGCTTAACTTCAGTGCAGTGTTGTCATTTGGGCTTTCATCAGCCAATCAATGATGTGTTAACTATGGTGACCAACATTTTGCAGGTGAAAAGTCTGATGTTCCCCTACCTGGGGCAACTTAGCTGCTACTGACTCCCACTCTAACGTCTATAGGAAGGGAGCTTTCCTATTGGGCTCTCAAGTGAATGCATTCCTTAGGATTTACAGCAAGTTGGAAATTTTTCTTACCCCTTCTTATACAGGCTGCTTAATTTGTGGTGGAGTTGGACATTAGTTCAAGCATGAATGACACTGGATAAAGGGTCAGGAGGTCATGGCTTTGGTCTCCTGAGTGAAAGAGAAGTACAGTGCAGGACCTGGGCCCAAATGCTACTGCACATTGAGCTTGCTGGCTGTGGCATTCTTCTGGTGGTATGTGCATACCTGCAGATTCAAGTGTTACAGAAAAGTAAGTGGTCAGTGGCTGCAGGTCTACCATGAAATAAATCATCAGGTGTTTGACCTTTGTTGCTAGGCACTAGTGTGGTGGACAGTCCTAGTGGGTCTGCCAATCAACAGTCAAACACACTACAGGCATTTATGAATTTTTGTTTTTGCTTGTGGAATGGAAAAGCTCATCTAGACTATGGCCCCATCCAATGCAACTCTCAGGTATGCTTTTGACCTTGTTGTCCTTGGAAGAAAAAAAAAAGTTATGTACCTACCATAACATTCCATGTTAGTTGTCTTCATCTCTCCTTCCTTCTTGCTGTTTGGGTTCGGAGACTATCCTCAGATCCAACTCTGACTTCTATAGATAGAGAGCTGTTTACTGGCTCGAGGCTACCCCTTATCCCAGAAAGCCCAGTGTCAGCTACCCAGACCTAGTTTGTGATAGAGCACACTAGACATAAGTACAGTAACCAGTTACCTAAAAACTGGTTGTCCAATACACCTAAACAAGGAAAGAGTCAAATTACCTGGCATGTGAATAAAAGATACTCAGCCAGTGAAAACAAAAAAGAACTCCTCTCAATCCTCAAGGAAGGGGGAAGGAGGGAGGGACGCAAGAAGGAAGGCGAGATGAAGACAACTAACATGGAACGTTATGGTAGGTACAGAACTTCTTTATGTTAAGGTGTCCATCTTGCCTTCGTTCTTGCTGTTTGGGACAACGTCCCTAGCACCTAAAATCCCGGGTGGCTCATTGGAACAGACTCTTCAGAACAGTAGAACCAAAGGAAGCTCTGCTCCGGGACACCATATCCACCTTGTAATGAGAGATAAGTGTGAGGGTTTGCCCAAGTGGCAGCTGCACAGATTGAGTTTATGGGAAACCTAGACTGAAAGGCTACAGAGGTGGCTAATGCTCTAGTAGAATGACCTTTTGGTTTAGCTGGTAGCTCTGCATTTCATAACTGATAAAGGCAACAGTATCAGATAACCATCTGGATAAGGTCACCTTAAAAACTGGAAGCCCTTGTTTGTTGAAAGCATAAGAAAGAATAACTGGTCTGACTTAGTTCCTCAGCTCTATGGAGGTAAAAACGCAATTGCCTGTGCACATCCAATTGGTGTAGCTTGTATTCTGCCTTGTTGCTGTGATTGGGAAAGAAAACTGGGAGATCTATGGATTAATTTAAATTGTTCTCTGAGCAGACTTTAGGAATAAAGGATGGATTGGTCCTCAGAGAAACTCTGTCTTTGTGAAACACCAGGTAAGGAGGACGAACACAGTGCTTGAAGTTCTGAGACACATCTAGCTGAAGTGATAGAAACCAGAAAAAATGTCTTCCAAGAAAGAAATTTTAAGGAACATGATGCTGCCAGTTCAAAGGGAGACAAAATTAAGGAAGCTAAAACTAAATTGAGATCCCAAGGAGGAGGATCTCTAACTGGGGGTCTAAGAAGACATGTTCCTCTCATAAAGGCCTTGCAGAGCTTATGAGACATTATGCTAGAATTAAACATACCGATATGAAAATTAGAAATGGCAGCTAGCTGTACTCTAATGGTAGCAGAAGCCGCACCAGACTGAAAGAGTTGTGCTAGAAATTCAAGAACTTCATGGACTGGGGCTGAGAAAGGATCCAAATTTCTAGATTCTGCCCAGTAAAAAAAAAAGTTTCCATTTACTTGCATACATTTTCCTCGTAGTAGACTTATGTGAGGAAACAACAATATCATGGACTGCTTGGGAGATGCTGGAAAGCCTGGCTAAGTTTGGAAGTGGAGTAAACAAGCTGTGAGCTGCAGAGTTTGAAGGGATTGGTGCAACCTACCCGATTGATGAATCCACGGTTGATCCAGAAGGTGGAGGTGAAGGAACGGGAACCATATCTGTCGAGGCTAATAAGGGGCAATGAGGATCATTTTGCAACCAAACAACTTTGCTTTCTGTTTGAGTCTTGGTATTAGGGGAAAAGCGTAAAGTCCTCCCTGAGGCCAATCGCGGACTAGAGCATCTCTAGGTATATATGACCTGGAAGAGGAAGTAGGGAGAAGTAGCTGCTGCATTTGAGAGGAGTGGCAAATAGGTCGCAGTAAGGCTGTCCCCATTTGCATAAGATAAGATCCACAACTTTCTGATTCAGAGACCACTCATGAGGCATGAGGATAGCTCTGCTGAGCCTGTCCGCTATGACGTTGGATTTTCTAGGGATGTGCATTGCTATCAGAAAACGTTGGGAGGAAATTGCCCATTGCTACAGTCAGAGTGCTTCTAGACACAAGGGGTAAGACCTGGTCCCGCCCTGTTTGTTGATGTACCACACCACTGACATGTTGTCCTTTTGGACTGCAATGGTCCCAAAAGGAAGAGAGTCTTGAAGGGCTTGCAATGCTAGGAGCACCGCTCTCATTTCTAGGACACTGATATGCAGATGGTACTCGCGAGGTTGCTAAGTGCCTTGGATTGTCCTGCCTAGATAATGCTCCCCCCACCCTATCAGGGAGGCTTCCGTGGTCACTGTGGCTACCTGAGGGGGTTGTATGAAAGGTCTGCCCTGAATTACTAGTGGGGAGACCATCCACCAAGAAAGGTGCCTTTTGCAGGTTTCTGTGATCAGGATCATGAAAGACATGGGTAGCTCCTGGAAAGACCACTGCGTGAAAAGAAGCCACTGAAGGATTCTCGTATGGAAACGCACTAATGGTACAAGAAGAATGGCAGCTGCCATGAAGCCTAGAGCTTGGAGGACATATCTGACTTGAATCCTTTTGCTCTGCATTAGAATTAACACTTGACAAATAGTGGAAACTATTTCCTGTGGTAATCTTGCAAACATTTCTTTTGTGTTGAATTCTTGCTCCTATGTATGTGATAGACTGACAGGGCAACAAGGCAGATTTTTCAAACTTTACTGTGATGCCTAGTTGAGTGCAAGATGTGACTGTCTAATCCCGTGCCTCTAAGAGTGGATGCTTGGTGGTAGCAGTCAGGAGCCAGTCGTCTAGATGGGGAAATACCTGGAATCCCCGACACCTCAGGTGAGCCGTGCCTACTGCCATACACTTTGTGAACACCCTGGGGGCTGAGGTGAGACCAAAGGACAGAGCTCTGAACTGGTAATGACTGGCCCCTTCCCGGAAGCGAAGAAACCTCCTGGAGCATCTGTCCATCTTGATATGGTAGTACGTGTCCTGAAGATCTGTCGAGCACATCCAACTGTCCTGACCCAGAAAAGGGACTGCAGTGTCACCATCCAGAACTTCTCTTTGTACAGATTTGTTCAATCTGCTGAGATCCAGTATTTGTCTCCAGTCCCCTGTCTTTTTGGTACTAAAGAATCTTGAGTAAGTTCCAGATCCTAGTTGGTCTGCGAGGACTTCTTGAATGGCTCTTTCTAGCAGTCTTGAAACTTCTGTGACCGCTTGATCCCTTATTGGGTGGGACATCTGGGATGGGCTTTTTTGATTCTATAGGGGATTGATGGAAGGGAATTTTATAACCTCCGGATATAATGCATAGTATCCATCTGTCTTGTTATAATTTTGCCAGGCTTTTGGGTACAGTGAAAGCCCCCCCCGACTGCCTCCAGAGGTGAGCAGTTGGGCAACCCGTCAGGGATGCTGGAAGGGCTTGGCAGAGAAGGTTTCTCCGTCACCCTGGTTTTGCGCCCCCCCCTGCCATGAGGGCGGCGACTGTTGCTGTTTCCCCCTCTGCACCTGGGGGAAAAAAAAATTGTGTCAGGCAAGGGTCCCTGGGATTTTCGGAACCACATCTTTCTGCTCTTCTGACCCTTGGGATAAGGTCTGGAAGGGGTGGAAAAACGGACTCCCACGGCAGACAGAGTCTTGCCTTCCTGCTCACACATGGTCGACGTGTCTTTCACCCGAGGCCCAAAGAGAAAGGAGCCATCAAAGGGAGTATTGGTGAAGGACGCTCGAACGGGTTCTGCAAACTGACACAGCCGCATCCAGGCATGTCTCCTGAGAGCCACACCTGTCCCTGCGGCTCTGCTCGCTCCATCGGCTGCATAGGAAATCAGCCTCATGGAGGAGTCAACTATGGAATTAAGAGTCGCAAGCTGAGGAACTAATTTGGCTGGTACTCCCTCACCTGTAGGATCTTGAAGGGTATCTCCAAGCTTTCAGGAGATGTGTAAAAGGGCATAGATAATTCAGGGACCTCATTGAAAAGGTCGCTGAAGCAAACATTCGCTTTCCATATCTGTCCATCGTCCAAGATTCTGTTTGGAGGATGAACAGATGAGGTTTCTGCTAACTCTTTCTTGGTGGCTGCTGCTATCACCATGGCATCAACGGGCACACCTTTGGAGAGGAATTGTTTGTTCTGGGGGGCTGTAATTAATTTGTTTGGTCTCCTCGGAGTAAGTTCCACAGAATCCGGAGCTGGCCAAGCCTTTTCAAGCCACTACAGACATGAGTTGATCGAAAGGAGGAGATACCCAAGAGGTGGAAGGTCGGGAACCGAATGCGTCCAGGTATACAGACTCGTCCTCGGTAGGGGCTAGGGAAGTCCAGTCCCTCCTCTGTTTAAGCATTTCAAGGATGTCCGAAAAGGAAACCTCTTCAGAGGGGGAACCTTGGGGACCCTTTCCCATTCATCCATGTCTGTATCTGAGGTGACAGACTCAGGGGAGTCTATGTGCTTCCTCTTGCACTTCTTCCGAGGAGGCTCTTCCGAGTGATCAGGGGAGGCTTCGGAAGAAGAGGGATCACCAAATGGGGTGTACTGGGGCATAGGTTCCCTATGCTTGGGGTCTGGAGGAGGAGTAGAGGTTGGAACAGACACCATGGGGGGAGGAGCCGATGGAGCTGGCAGTAGAGCTGTTTCGGGGGACAGCACAAACTGCATGACCTCGAAGGCGCCCCAACCTCTTGACAGAGAAAGCTCCAGCTCCAAAGAAACAGGAGTCCCTCTCCGCATCGAGGGCGACGGCTCCAAAGCCGATGTTGGAGCAGAGCTCATCTGCGCCGAAGCTCCGAGGGGGAGAACCGGGTTGGACAAGGGTCCGATGCCACTCTCCCCCTTGAAGCAGATGAGAGAGCCCCAGCACCCAGATCCCTCGATAGAAGGTACAATCGAGATAATCTGAGCAGATGTAGGAACCGAAGGACAGATTATGATCGACGCCGACTGTTCTACTACCTGCGGATCCATGGTCTCCGGCTCACAGCTAAATGTAGTCGGAGGAACAGAAATAGAGGCGGCTGGAGCAGATACCGGTTGAGGTGGGCAACCTACTTACTACTCTCTCCACATCATGTTCCGATAATGTAGAGGATCGAGAGGAGTGGGAAGAATGATGGCTATGTTCACTCTAACAAGGGTGACTGAGGTGTAGAGTGGATTGACTCCAAGGACTTATGGCTCAGAGACGGCCCCGAAATAGCAGATGGAGCCAAAGGAGGAGTTGCCTTGTCAGTGCCAGCTGGCACCGACATACTTGGCTGGTCAAGTAAAGGAGTTGGCTCCAAAGGTGGAGCTGATGGCTTGACAGACTAAGGGGATTTCGCTGGCTGAGTACTTTTAGCCGGAGAATCTTGAGGTTTCAATAATCCCCAAAGGATTAATTTGTTTTTGCGCTCCTGCAGGACCCTTGGACTAAAAGCATGACATAGAACAGGAGTCCTTCAGGTGAACAGCGCCCCAACAATATACACCACTAGTGTGCCCATCTGTCAGAGATATTTTCTGACAGCATGAGTCACACTTTTTGAAGCCAGATACCTTGGTATCTTTAGACATTTTCCTAACAAACATAACAGTAAGAAAATGCTATACTACAGAACTAGGAAACAATTTTTTTTTTTTTTTTAACAGTTAAGGAACAGAAAGGAAAGCCTCTAATTTAAACAACTGTCCTAAGGGGGGGGGGGGTCTCTAATTTAAACGAGTTCAGGGGAAACAGAAGGCCTGAGAGTTATGGAGCGACTGCCAACAAAGCTACAGCACACAAGAAAGCGGTAAGGGATAAAGTAATGTATCTAGACAAAAGCTTGATAAACTTGACAAATTTTTAAGAATAAACAATTATAATAGAAAAAACTATACTAAGCCTGAGCCACTAACAAAGCAACCTCGCAGCTGAAGCGGCAAACGAGATATGGGTAGCTGATGCTGGGCATTCTAGGATAAGGGGGTAGCTTCGAGCCAGTAAACAGCTCTCGAGCTATAGAAGATGGCTGAGTCGGGGCGGAGGATCGGCTCGGAACCCAAAGAACAAGAACAAGGGCAGGATGGACAACTTAACATCTAATGTTTCCGGAATCTGTATCCTATCAGGCAGCTAGTTCAAGTGGTACTTTAACTGTCAGGAACGCAGCCCCTGCATACAGATAAGATGGCCATTTGGCATTGGAAGTGGCATTCTTACTTGAAGTTCACATATCTAAGTAAACAGGGTTGTGGATGCTTTGAGCTAAGCTTGCATGGACGCCTGGAGCTCCTGACAGAGCCTAGATTGGTCATGGCCTTCTGGAAGTGGGGCTCTCCATAAATCTTTCTGCCCTCTCCTGTCTGCTTTTGGACAATGGGTGGTAACTATGGAACATACCACCTCCCCTGTGGCACCAGTTTCCTCTTATCCTTCCTGCCACTCTTTCAGGATTTCATTTTTAATCATGGAAGTCAGGGAAGATATTAGAAAATTTTAAGAGCGTCTCTTCAGGCTCTATAGCCCTTGCTACAGGGATCCCTTATGGCTTTAGCTTCCAATATAGATCCTAGTCTTCTCCTAGCCCCCATTTTAGAGGAGCCCATTACAGTTGGAGCTCCACTAACTCACTCCCAGTTCGACAGCAGCTGAGTGAATACTGCATGGCCATTATGCAGTCAGTTCTTTTTTCCTTTACAGATGCCTCTAACGTGCCTGTCATGTAACCCTCTAAGGGTGAACATGCAGTGGGTACAGCATGGTGCTTTTAACTTGTTTCAGTAAGTGAAGTAGACACCTCAGCCATCTCCCCTCTTCCTTTTGAGTAAACAACTTCTGGGACACAGGTGTGTGTAGAGGATACATTCACAGAAGTATTCCATGACACCTGTCAACCTCCTCCTCTGGGAGATGTACAGGGATAGTCTCTTCATTCCTGTCCCTCGCTGCTCATCTTCACAGTTTAGGCTACTGATGGAGACTAATTTGGCTGTTTTACAACTGACTGCATCCATCAATGGAGCCAGTACTTATGGGGAGTTTGAGGTGATCAAAGTTAGTCATTTAATCAGATTTGTGCCTTGAAATGGTAGAAAGCTTCTGTATTTGCAAGAATGGTACCAGACACCATCCCTTTCGGGTAGTCTTTATGTCAGTCTTGCCTATCTCAGGCACTTACATTATCCAAGTCTTGGTTACTCTTTGGTTAGTGTACTTGTCTCACCTATTTCTGTACTGCAGAAAATTGTGAAGTGTCAAACAGCTCCTTAAGGAGTGCTGCCTCTGTACCATCTCTTCCCTGCACCACCATCATGACCTTAACAAATGCCAGACTTTCTCATCCATTCTTTTGTCTTTTAGCTTGGCACTGTAGACATTCAATAGTTAAACTTTTCATAATGGCACTGTATCTTTGCAAGGAGAGGTCTTGTCTTTTAAACTGATTATGCATCTGTTAAGACTGTTTTCCCCAGAAGCAGTCTAACTCCCAGTTTTCTTGATAGTAGAAACCAGAAAGACATCCTCACAATCCAAATGTAATTCTCATTTTACTATTCAAGAAAGATGTACAAGCTTAAGCAAGTGGACCTACTGCTCCTCTCCCTTGCTGCAAGAAGATAGAGACTTGTGGTTTCCAAGCAGATGCTTTCTAAATGGATTACAGTATTTGCTATCTGTGGGTTACCTGTCCATTGGCAAGTGCTATAGTTAAAGCATCCTCCACCACAGGATTGGCTGCCTCCAGTAGTTTCTTGCCACAAGAAAATGCAGTTTACAGGCAGCTTTCAACTGTAAATATTACTGTTTGGTCATTATTGCAGTTGTAATATTAGAATGTCTGCATGCCTTACTTTCACAGTGCTTTGCACATGCCCGAGCCAATAATGCCTTACCTCAGACATATTCCCAACATGGATGATATCAAACTGCGCTTTTCTTGATTCTTTCTTGCCCCCATCTCCCCTTGCAGAACAGCATCATAACCACATAAGGGGCTCCTATCTAGGCTTGCCCCAGATAATCTGTTACTTGGGTAACTAAAGCCCCCCTTAGGGAGGGAATAAGAGGAGGAGGGAAACGAGGGGTACACTGGTACATATCCCAGCCTCTCATGGATCCCACTGCAGTAGAAAGGAAGGAGGGAGAGACAGGACTAACACTGACCAGAAAAATATCTAGTTTTAGTACGGTGCCTGTGCAGGTGAACTGTGTGAATCATTGCCACAGTCATAACTACAGTGAAAATTTCCAACAACTGCCCTTCCTAAGTAAGGTAACTGGCTCACTGCTCTGATGAGGACTGCACAATACCATTCAGAACAGCAGAGGCAAATGGGTGTCAAATTAGTCTGTAGTGCTTTGAGAAGGTGTGAACGATGGATGAGGTAAGCCGCTTCAAGATGGCCTCAGCACTAACCTCCTTTTCAAGAAGGCAGTGTTAGCTGCATTAACTTTATGGACTGGGGCCTGACTTTTTCCCTGCAGCATCATACCACAAATCTTAACAGTAAAGTTTTGCAGTGTCGGCCAGTTTGTTCTTGGTGATCCACCTCAGTCGACTTCAACAAGCAGGACTAGCTGCAGCAACTAGTAGTTAAGCTCAGTAGCAAAGAACTTCCTTAGGTTTTAGTTTCTCCCATCTCCCACAATGTACTGTGGCTCCTTCCTTTCTCCAAATATGAGTACATCTGGCAATTAGGGCACAGGACTAAGGCTATGAGCTGCTAATGAGCTGCTTCTTGCAGTCCGGGGTTCTATTCCCTCAGCCCTCAGTTGCTAAGTGTACAAGTCATTTAACCATGCAATACTCTAGGGGTAACTGGTTAAACTGGGCTGTGCTCTTCAAATGTCTCCTGGACCACATGCCTAGTAACTACCTATGAACCTATTAGCAATCAGCACAAATACAGAGCACACAAACGTCCTGAGATCCCTCCATGCAAAACTGAATGCTTAAGTGGAGAGTCACACTACATTAAAATCTATCATTATGTTAAGTGCATAACTTACAGTCCATTCACTTCAAAGCAGTAGGACTGAATTCCCAGTTCATTGTCTTGGTAGAATGACAATACCTGTGATGACTGTGGCCCAGACGTACACTTAGAGCTAGATATCATGCATCTTTCAAAGGTAGGAAAAGTACCCAAGAAATACCACAGAGGGGAAGGAGGGAGGGTAAAAACCTGACTGCAGATGCATACCTATTTGACATCTACATTTATGGTGAGTACAAAACTGTACTATGTCCTTCAAGGATGCATCTGCAGTCATCACATATGGGTAGAATACCATAGCCAATCTGGGGGTGGAGGATCTATGTAAAGGATGGTGTAGCTAAAATGCCCTGCAGGACTGCCGTAGCAAAGCTTACTCTGGATCTGGAATATAAAGGTAAGTTGTAATGCTTGGAAAATGTATGCATGGAGCTCCATGTAGCAGCTTCTAAAATGTCCTTGGTAGCCACCCCTCTTAAGAAGGCTGTGGAGGGGGCTGTGGCTCTGGTCGAATGAGGTCTAATGTTAGCTGGCACAGTTTTTCCATGAAAGGAGTAACAAAAACAAATGCAATTCCCTATCCATTTTGTAATGGTCTGTTTTGAAATTGCTTTTCCTTGTGCACCAGCAGCATATGCTACAAACAGCTGGTCAGTTTTTCCTGTAACTTTTAGTTCTGTCCAAGTAGTAGCGCAACTGCCCGTGTATGTCCAGGATGTGCAGAAGCTTTTCCCCTTTGTTTTGTGGATTTGGAAAGAAGGTAGGCAGGTGAATAGCTTGGTTTAATGAGACCCTGGATACCACCTTTGGCATAAATGAAGGATTGGTTCTCAATGAGACTCTGTCTTTATGAAAAATAAGAAATGGCTGTACTGCCATGAGGGCCTGTAACTCAGATACTCTTCTTGCTGAGGTTATGGCCAGAAGGAAGGCAGTCTTCCAAGACAGGAACTGTAGTTCTGCAGATGCTGCTGGTTCAAAGGGAGGCAGTGTTAGTTTTTCCAACACGAAGTTAAGGTCCCAAGTAGGCACTGGTGGTTTCCTTGGAGGATTGAGGTTTCTAATTCCTCTTAGAAACTGTCTTAGGAGAGGATGAGAGAAGACAGGTGGATCAGTATTGTACTCTGTTGAAATTGCTGAAGCATGAATTTTAATGGAAGAGTAAGACAGGCCATTGTGGAGCATTTCTGCCAAATATTCCAGGATATGTGCCAGGTTCATAACTTTCGCATCTAGGCCCTTTGTGGTGCTCCAAGTGTGAAATCTTTTCCATTTTGCTGAGTATGCCTTTCTTGTGGAAGGCCTGCAAGCTTCCATGATGATATCCTTCACTCTCTTGGATAGCTTATCCTGGAGATGAATCAAGGTATTTTCCAGGCAGTTAGTTGCAATGTTTTCAGGCTGGAATGCAGAGTTTTGTAATTGTGCTGTAGTTGTAGGCCCTGCACTACCTCTCTGGTTGGGAGGCTGCCATTGACGTCCTCTGTAGGAGCCTCTAGCTTGCCCTCTACCTCTGGCACGCCTGTTCTTGCCTCTCTGAAATCTCTGTCAGGAAAGGACCAATTCTTGGAAAGCCAATTTCTGCTGAATCTTGGTGGTTGGACTTACAGAAAATCTTTGACTGTTTGTACAGATTTTGTCTTTTCTTCAAATTTCTTTAAGACCTCCTGAGCAGTGGAGCCAAATAACTTTTGCTTTTCCAGTGGAGCATCCAGAAGCTTTGCTTTAACATGGTCTGGCAGAGATTGTTCCTTCAGCCAAGCATGCCTACGTATGACTGCACCTGTCATAGCTGACCTACATGAAGCTTCCAATGCATCATAACCACACTGCAAGAAATGGTTGCTAACCTGTTGAGAGTTATGTACCAGATCCTGAAGTGATTTGCGATCTAGGGGTTCAGGTGAAGACAGTTTTTTATGCAATTCATCTAACAAATACTTTTGGTACTGTATCATATGAAATTGACAATTTAAAGCCCTCATAGATAGGGTAGCAGAAGTATACACTTTTTTAGCCCATCGCTCTAAAGCCCTGGACTCCCTTTCAGAGGGGAGTGGATTTTTTGTAGTAGCAGCTGCAACCCCTTTAGGGCCCTGGGAAATAGTTTCTGGATCAGCAGAGTGGGCCATGTAAAGGAAAAGATGCGATTCCGGGACCCTGTAGTACCCATCGGGTTTGGCAGGAGCCGGAGGGAGAGTGTCAGGGGTTGTGCTAGACTCAGTACACATCATCAATGACATTCAAAACCGGGGGGATAGCCAAAGGTCTATACTGAGGCAAATGCAAGAAGGTCCTTAATCTCTTCCTGGAATCAGAGAATTCCTGGCCCTGCCGTTGGAAATGTTCTCTCAGTGTGCAGAGTTTCCCAAAAGGACAGCTCTTCAGGAGGGGAGGCCGAAGGGATAGATTCCTCTGCATCAGAATCCTCGTAGGCCGAAAAAACCTCCTCCTGGTAGTCCGAGAGAGTAGAGCCATCAGAGGCCTCATCTGAGGAGTGGGGATCAGAGGGCTCAACCCTGGGCCTTTTTTCTGTAGGAGGTTGAGAGCCCCTAATTAATGAAATAAGGTCCTCTGCTAGACTAAGGATCTGAGAACCTGTAGTGGGTCCCTGAGGGATAACCCTGGGAGGCAAAGATTTTGAGTGTTTAGCAGCTTTAGCCCTAGAGAATGCCTTTATGGACATGGATGCAGGAGGCCTGGCTGCACCACGTGCTGGTGTAGTTTTGTCTAGAGGAATGGTGTCGGGAGGTTCCAAGACACCACTTTCTAATGGAGATTCAATAGCCGATACAGTAGGGGCCTCCGGAACCGAGGTTGTCGGTTGTACAGTTTCGGTGGTCGGAAGTACCAAGGACTCTGTTTCAGCCGAGACAGAGACACTCGCGGTAGGCCTGGCCGTGGTTTCAGCCAAAACCGCGGCCCGCGTGCGTCTGTCCTTGTCCTTCCGTTTCTTTGTTAAATGTGAAGTCGGAGTCTCCGACGGCATATTGTAAGCAAAACTAGCCCCAAAAAATTCCTCTGCAAACTCCGCCCGACGTCTAAGAGTGCGTCGGTTGAAGGAAGCACAGGCTGAACAGGCAGAGACATCGTGGTCTGGGCCTAGGCAGGGGAGGCAGTAAGAGTGGAAATCCTTATGAGGTATTTGTTTCCCACAAGTTAAGCAATTATTAATTTTATCTGACATCGGCTGAGGCAAGAAAGAGTCCCCAACGGGGTACTTAGCTTTTGAAGTCTTCTGTTTAGCTGAATTACAGGAGCTGGCCGACCGGCACTTGCGAACTGCTTCTGCTTCGGGCACCACGCGGCAAGAAAGACTGAGGAAGATGGCGTCGGCTGACGCTTTTATACCCCAGGCGCTCTGACGTCGGGGAAAGGGCGACCTCAGCAGACGCCGGACCCAGACTTTGGAATCCGGCCGACCGAAGGGCTGCCTGAGGCAGGACAACCCATATGTGATGACTGCAGATGCATCCTTGAAGGACATCACAGACGTATCAAATTCTTGACTCAATTTTCATTGCTACTTTCAAAATGAAAGACAATTAGTTTGCAAAAACACCATTTTTAGAAAAAATCACATACTGAAGTTTAAATCCTGTAATTCTGAAAGAGTTTTCTAAAATTAAAAACATAAGGTCCATGTTAGAAACTGGTTTAAATGAAGTAACACAACTCAAATCTTGACATAACCAAGAGAGGACAGGATCCCTAACTAGGAGTCAAACTAAAAACGAACCTTTAAGGAATGCTTTGCACACCTTAAAGGACACCAGCAAACAACTGTACAGACCTTGAAAGTCTGAGATGGCTGTAACTGAACCTTTAAAGAGTAGCTGGAAAAACAAAAATAAATTCTGAAGTATTTCAAAACACCTAGCCAATGTGATCTTCTATGTCAATGTGGTATTAGACTCCTGAACAGAGGCGAGGACATGGACCACCTTTTTTGGGTATGCTAGGTCTCCGGCCATTACCGACACCCCCCATGATTTAGTTCCCAGGTGGAGAAAGTGGAGTAAAAGCAGTCGCACTTTGTATTAATCAAGAAAGCAAAAAAAAAAAAAAACAAACATAAGATTGTGGCAAGGCCAGCTATAGTGGTGGAACTGAGCTCTGGCCTCTGTACAACTGGGAGATCCACTCATGCGGCATCAGCAGGCTGCATTATAGACTGTACACTCGCAAATTTGCATAGCCAGGAATGTGCAATTCTAGGAGAAATATTCAAGACACCATGCCACATTAGCAGACTCCTGGTTTCTTAGCAGAGGGAAAAGAAATATGCCCCCTCCCCTTGCTTGACATCTACTACAGGAAGATTATCAGAGTGAATGGCAACTGCAGCCTGAAAAAAAAAATGCAGTCAGTTTTAGTTTATGGGCAGTCAAGCCTCTACCTGTAACCATCTCTCTTGCAGTGTTTTCCCCAATGACCCCACCCCCCACATCTCAGGTCAAGTGCATCGATGATGTGTGCAACTGACAGAGGAGAGAAGGACTGCCTAACAAGACCAGAACAATGGTGTCACACCATCTGCAAGCAAAGCAATCACTTGGCCTGAAATGGGACCCTGAACTAAGGCCACTGAAGCCCAGGGGATCAATTTCACAGCCCTTATATGAAGCCTGGGAAATACCAAAGATGGTCACTAATAGACCAAATACTTTTTTTTTTTTTAAAACAAAGCAAATTATGCCACAGAAATTGAAAGCCAAAACCGAACTTGAGATAGCAGTGCTAATATGCTGTGCAGACCACTACCACATAAATAGTGGGTTAAAATAGCACACTATGAAGGTCAGCTCCTGCAATTAGAGTTGTTCACTCTTATTCTTGAAGCCTGGAATAAACTGAGGAAGAGACTCTCACTTGAATTAAAGATTTCTGAGAGAAGCTGCTAGAAGTCAGACATCTGTGGAGCTGCCACTACAGAAATGCACTTGGGTTAACACCCTAGAGGCTGAGGTGAGCCCAAAGCTCCAACTAGAAGTGTAGAAACTTACTGTACTCCTGTCCTACGTTTTATATGAAAAGTAGGTTTCCTGCACATACAAAGTGCACATCCAGTCTCCTTATGATAAGCAAGGAAGAATGGGCTGCAATGGGACCATCCAGAACTTATTTGGTAGAAATAGACTTGCATCATTTAAAAGGACCAATAGTCAGGTCCCGTCTTACACCCATAATCCCAAAGCAGGCCACACATCATCCCAAAGCAGGCCACACATCATCCCAAAGCAGGCCACACATCATCCCAAAGCAGGCCACACATCATCCCAAAGCAGGCCACACATCATCCCAAAGCAGGCCACACATCATCCCAAAGCAGGCCACACATCATCCCAAAGCAGGCCACACTATCACATTTCTAGTCTTCCAAATATCAGCTAATTAGTGAGGTTACTCGCTGTGGTTAATGGGTTTCGCCAATTTCAAACTACAAAGATGAAGATGTGAAGTTCAAAAGGCATAGACAGTTTACGCCCACAATAAAAGAACAGAATGCAGCTGTAAATGACATATGCAGTACATGGCAAGGAACTTTTGAAATGTGATATTAACAGCAAGGTAGACAAATTACTAAAAAGTTAGGACTGCATTCAGACTCGCCATGTTATTGGAAAAAACACACAAGTATGAGAATCATTCTGTAGTGAGGAAAATTCATTCTGTAGTGAGGAAAATTCAATCTGAAAAGAAAGGAAATGCTGTGTTTAGGGTAAAGGTGTCCATTAAAACTAACAGTCCAAAATCCTTTGTCTTCTGTAGAACCAAAAAGAGAATATAATCTAGACCATGTCTGTTCTGTTGGGACTTGTGGGATCAGTCTTAAGATGTTAAGGACCTCTAAATATGGCTCACACGTTTACAACATGATGTGATGCACATAGAGGGAAGGGTGTACAGCTGGGTCTCAAACAAAGGTATTGTGCAACTTCTGAATAGAATGCTCCTTATTTACTTGCATTACATGACAGCCACCTATACAGGCAAGTGGAGGGACAACTCCCATGTCCAGAGTGGAACAGTTGAGCAACCCCTTAGGACTTCTGCAAATAATTCCCCAGAACTGAACGCTTTAGAATCTCTAATTCTGTTCACCATCTCCCACTTTAAATCACATGTAAAAATGACTTCAATAAGTAAACTCTTCTAAAAATAGCATTACAGTAGAAAAAGATTTCCTGGTGCCATTTTTTTTGATGCAGGCTTGTTCAGTGGCACACCATCTAGGGAAATGGATTACTTTCTAAGCATTATGAGAAAAGGCAGCAGTTAAAGCAGGCAAAGGTTTCAGGTGCTGAGCTGACTAGTGCCTCCTGCAGCAAACTGTCCTGATGGCTGAAGTGGACAGAATGGAGATTTATTCAGAGTTGTTGAACAGGTCTACTTGTTTTTCAAGTATTTTGCTTCTGTAATTTTATTTATTTTTTCCAATTAACAGAAAGTGTGCAGATAGAGTTTCAGTCACAAAACTACAGGTCATTTTACACAACCCAGGCATTCTCCATTAACTGTTAGTTGACTTAGGTTGGAGTTAGGGAGGCAACCATGTAAACCAGCAATCTTGGAATTTCCTGATAAAACTGGGGTAGTACTTCCTCGACGTGGGAAAAATTTGTATTTAAAATGCTGGTTGATAGCAGTGTGGAGACCCGGGATAATACAGTCAGTAGCAGCAAATTCTCACAATATTTGGTACTGGTAGCTTCTAATAAAAGGCCAACAGTCAGCTGTCCTTCCATATCACTGTTTCAGTATTCTTCACCCAAAGGATCTCCTACCAAGGACAGCCCAACATCCAGCCAGTATACCAAAGCCTTCAGCCCTTATAGGCACCATATATCACACACATGCTACCCACGCATGATTTAGAGCATAAATGTGGCATATGGATGCAGATGCTCACAGCTTCTGCCACCAGTCTGAATGCCATTACTGAATGGTCTAAACTCCCCTCTGCTGTGCTGGTTACCAAGCAGCGTTTTCAAGTAAGTGCCCCATAGGGGTTTCTTCGCTTTTTTTCTTGTTGTTGTTACTGTGTTCATGTTATCCAGAAAGAGAAAAAGTCAGCGTGGGAAGCAGATTCGCCATAGACAGTCACAACCAGTGTATTGTTTAGGTGTTTCCCCGTAATCCTACGCAGTGTTCTGCCAGGTGTTTGTGCCCAAGACCTTACATAGTCATCTCTCCTCTTTGCCCATATACCTGGAGAACCAACAACGCAAGTTATTTGCTCAGGATGCTACAACAGAATCCTACCATTACGAGGGTCAGGCATCTGCCAAGAAGGTGGTCAGAAATGTTAGGCCTGATCAGGCTGCTATCCAGCTTCCCCAGACATCTCTCTTGAAGCTGGTGAAAGCTCAGAGGACCATCCAGTGCTTGCTTTGGATGCCTCTTGAGACCCTGGAGGCCAGCATGTATCCAGCTTCTCACGCATCCTTAGCAGCTTTTCAAACATCTGTACACAACATTGAGAGGGGAACTTGGTTGATTATCTGAAAGACTAAGAGGATCCCTCTTATCTTAGCAAGAGAAGAAATTCCTACAACCATTATACAATCGTGTCAGGGGTCTGACCCTTCATGGGGATATCAAGCAGACGTCCCAAAGAAAAACAGACAAAGCATATTTCCTCTGTTGTGAAGGATCCCCAATGTGAATGGCATGACTTCACTTGGATTTAATGCTTGGATGGCCTTGAAGGCACTTCAAAGGATCTCTGCTCCTGCTTCTCCTTGATCTTCCACTCCACTTGAGGCCTACAGAATTAGATTCCTCAGATGAGTATATGGACTCTGGAAGAATCACTAGTTTTTTTTCCTTCCCAAACCCCTTCTCCCTGGGACTATGTTTCAGAGGAAGATTCCTCAAGTACAGACTCCCTTTTGGAAGAGCTCTCCCTTGGGGATTCCACTGCTAGTATGATGGACTTTCTCAAGTTTCTAATATTCAGAAAAGATATTACGGGCTCCTACAGACAGTCTCCAAAACCATCGGCTCTTCACCCTGGTTTGGCTGCCTTTTTGGATACCTTTTTGGCAGCTTCTATAGTCCTCGACTCTCAGCCTCCTACACCTAAGCTAGACAAGTTCGGTTAAGTGCCCGAGTGCAAATTTCTTTTAAAAGGCCCTTTTGCTGAACTTTCTGTAGGGTCAGTTTCTTCTAACAAGCCATCCAAATTGTCCCTCCACCAAGCTGTTGCCCCCTGATGAGGACAGCTGGGTCATGGAAAGATTAGGCAACGTTTAGACTGCTGCCACCTTGTCCTTTAGGGCCATTAACTACCAGACTCTTATGACCAGGTATGTTTTGATTCCCCTTTCTCAGGTTTCTAAGGTGGTTTCTGACCTTCCTGACTGAGGGGAAAGATTTGGCACTCTCCGATTGGTTCCACTTCTCAAGTTGCCTCCCATTCAAATGCAGCTGATCCCTCCTCCAGAGCAGCTGCCTTTGATTCAGTTATGAGGCATTATTCTTGCTTTCATCTTCAAGCTTTGACTGATGGCATTAAGTCCAAACTTTTGGATGCTCCTTTGGATAAGAAAATATTTCTTGGATCTAGTCCTGCTTCTGGACCTTTAAGTCCCTCCAAGTCAAGGGCAAAGCCTTTGATGAGCTGAAGCATTCTCTCTCTCTCTCATTGCTAAATTTCAGAGGAACTATCCCTACAAGTTTCTTTGCTCAAAAGCAATCTCACCCTTCTTCCAAACGCAAAAAGGGTTCAGGGCTTGTGCTTCCTTGGATGGCTTGTTAGAAGAAACTGACCCTACAGAAAGTTCAGCAAAAGGGCCTTTTAAAAGAAATTTGCACTCCCTAAAGCCTTCTTTACAGGACAAGCTTGGTTTGATTCTTCCTTCCATCAGACAGGCTTGTCTTGTCCCTCTCTCTTTCCCTGTAGTATTCAAATTAGTATGAACTACTGTCTCTTGGGTTCTGTTCATTGTCCATCAGGGATATTTCATGATTTGGAAGTCCCTTCCTTTCTTTTCCATTTATTCCTCAACCTCCTTTGGAAAGTACAGTTGTGTACGCTTACCATAAATTTAGATGACAGTGTATCCACTGCTGCAATCCTGACTTATGGCATTTCCTGCTTCTGAAGCCCCGAGTCAGACTACCAGAGTAAAAAAATTCCTTCCTCCTAAGGCTGACAGATGCTCTATGCCAATGTCAGTATGTTTAGGTATAAAGGGAGCCAGCCAACATCATGACATCAGTTTTTCTTGCCCCTTAGAAAGTAGGAGCCCCATAGGTGACCCTTAAGTGGGGGGGGGGGGAGTTGCATAAGAGTAAATGGTGCCCGAAGGCCCCCTCTCCTAGATAGGGTCCTCTGGCAAGGGTGGACAAGGAAGTAAACTGTTACTTAAGGTAAAGGAGACTGCAATAGTGAATACACTAACATCTACATTTACAGCAAGTAGACAACTACTATGTTCTTTGTGTCTCACTATTGCAGGCCTAACTTAAGGGACGATTCCCAAAGATGTGAAGCGGGTCAAAGAATTAAAGGAGAGGCAAGGATGCCCTGCAAAATGGCAGTGGCAAATCCTGCTTTGCACTTGGAGAAGGCTGACAGGTGGTAGTGTTTGGTAAAGGTAAGCACAAATGACTATGTACCGGCTTCCAAAATGTCTTTGGTTGGTACTCCCTTTAGAAAGCTATGGAGGTAGAAATGGCCCTAGGAGAGAGTCCTAACTGATTTAGAAGGATTCTTGCCATGGTAGTTGTAACAAAAAGAAATGCAATGGGAGATCCACTTGGAGATAGTTGTTTGGAGACTGGTTTGCCCTCAGATCCCAAGGTGAAGGGGACCAACAGTTCTCTTTTTCTGGCAGCTTTAGTTCTGTCAAGGGAGTAGCGAAGTTGCCTGTTCACATCTAATGAGTGAAGGATTTTTATACTCCCTGGTTTCGTGGCCTAGGGAAGAAAAGTAGGCAACTGTATGGCCTGGTTCAGGGAAACGTCTGTGATACTCTGTCAGGGTGAAAAGTAAGAAATGGGTCCACTGCCATAAGGGTTTGCAACTCAGATCATTCTACCAGACATGATGGCCAGTAAGAGGGCAGTTTTCCATGTCAAGAATTTTATTTCAGTGGAAGCAGCTGGTTCAAAGGGGGTAAGGTAAATTTTTGTAGAACAAAGTTGAGGTCCCAAGGAGGGGCAGATTGCCTCCTGGGAGGTCTGAAGTGAAGCACTTCCCTAAGGAATTGTTTTAATAGGGGGTGGGAGAAGATAGGAGGAATATTAGGAATGTGGGCTGAAATGGCAGAGGCGCATTTCTTAATGGACGAGGAGGATACCCTCAAGTCCACCATGACAAGATAGTCTAAGATGGTTGCAATTACAGCTGAGAAAGGGTTGAGGTCTTTCTCATAACCCCAAACAAAGAATCTTATCCACTTGGCAGAATATTTTTTTCTAATACTGGGTCTGCTAGACTATGAGTATATTAAGCACCTGACTACACAGGGTAGAAATTTGTTGAATTATACAGGCTGACAGTTTGAGAGTCTGCAGGCTGGGGTGCAGGAGCTTCCCTTTACCTGAGCCAGCAAATCTGCTCTCTGGGGTAGCGGACAAGGTTTTTCTTTCAAAGACATTAGCAAATGGTATCAATGTTGTCTGGGCCAGTCTGCGGCTATCAGTATGACCTCTTGGTCCTTCTTCCATGATTTTTAGGATGACGCTTGGAAGGAGAGGCAGGGGAAGGGATGCATAGACAAATAGATGGTTCTAGAGGAATGAGAAGACATCGGTCTTCTAGACTGTGCAAAGTTTGTTCCTGGAACAGAATCTTTTTGTCAGTGGCAAAGAGGTCTACTTGACGGGATCCCCATTTTTGGACTATGCTAAGAAAAGTTTCCTGATGCAGCTGCCACTGGTGGGGATCCATTAAGTGTCTGCTGAGGCTGTCTGCTTAAGTGTTCTGAGACCCAGGAAGGTGCTGAGTCATGTGCAACCCTACAGCATTTGCTGTCTCCAAGATCTGTACTGCCAGAAGCCAAAAAAGGGTAGGAGTGGGTTCCCCCTTTTTCATGAACCACATGACTGTTGCCAGTTTTGATACGTAGGACCCCTGTTTTCTAGTGATGTTGAAAGGGCATCAAGCCCTTCTGTACTGCCATCAGTTGTTTCCAATTTATGCATTTGTGCCTGAACTGTTTTTCCCCCATTTGCCCCGAGATAGGATGTACTGGAAATGGGCTCCCCAGACTTGTCTCCAATGCATCCATGGTTAAGGTTTGGTCCTGAGGGATGAACCGGATAGTGAGACCCTGGCTGTGTACATGCTCATGCCCACCATGCCAGTTCTTCCCTGAGGCAGGAAATTAGTGAATTTGTCTCCAGGGGCTGTGAAGGCTAGCACCAGATATTCTTGAGGTACCACTGAAGTTTCCTTATGTGAAGCTTGGTCAGAGGGATCATTACTATGCAAGATGCTGTGTAATGCAGTGAGGAATTCCCTAGCTGGAAAGCAGTGTCGCTCCATAATGCCCTGGACGTATTGGGTTAGAAAGGCAGCCTTGGCTAGAGGAAGGAATGCCATTTGGAGAGAAGAATCCAACAGAATACCTAGGAAAACTATCCTGGTGGTGGGGTTTGCACTGGATTTGTTGAGTTTTATGGTGAATCCTAGGGAAGAGCGTATGGTATGGGTAAAAGCCAATCCTTGAGGAGCTTTGACTTGTGGCTTCTATGAGGCAGTTGTCCAGCTAAGGGTAAATCTGGATGTGTCTCATTCTGTAGAAGATTATCACAAGGGCCAAACATCCTTTGAAGGCCCTGGAAGCAGAAGACAAACCAAAGGGAAGAGCAGAGAATTGAAAGTGATTTGTACCTGCTCTGAAGTGTAGAAAACTTCTGCAGGAGTCTCCTATAGGAATGTGTAGGTAGGCATCTTTCAGGTCCAAAGTAACCATTAGAGTCTGAGAGGTTATCATGGAGTAAGCATTTTAGACTTGGTAACTGAGAGAGACCACAGATGGACAGATGCATGATAGGGCGCCAGGAGCCTTCTTTCCTGGAGAACAGGAAAAGCCTGTAGTAAAACCCTTTTCTTACCTGGTGTTTATGGTACTGGTTCCAGAAAGCCCTGTGTGCACAGATTGTGGATCTGAAAAATGGCCTCTGCTCTTTGGTTTTGTGGTACATCGGGGAGGCTTGAGAATCTTAATGGCTCTTTGAAAGGTGAGCCTGTTGCCATTTGAGATCACTTTCAGCACCCACTTGTCAGAGGTGATAAGGGCCCAGTTCTCCTTTGTCAGAGGTGATAAGGGCCCAGTTTCTCCTTGAATAGGGAAAGTCTTCCTCCTACCTTTACTGGGGTTGATGGTGGAATGGTGGTGGGGGAAAGGTTGGGGGCTGAGACATAGCTGATCTCTGGTAGGATTATGCGGCCTAGAATTCCCCAGCCTGGGTGTTTGATGACCACTGCCTTGTCCTTAGAGATTGCTGCTGCTGTCTATGAGACCTTTCTCTTAAAGTTATTCCCCGACTTGGCTTAGATTGCAAGGGAAATTCCTACTAAATCTGGCTAGCTGGACTTGGAGGAAGTCTCAAAAGTTTGCATGAATTTAGCTTTATCCTCAATCTTTAAGAGAGCCTCAACCTTAGATCCAAAGAGGGAGCCTTTATCTAGGGGTGCATCTAGTAGTATAGATTTGACCTGTTCTGGTAATGTTTGCTCTCCAAAGCAAGCATATTTTCTGCTAACTGAACCGGAGACAGCAGCTCGGGTAGATGCCTCCAGGGCATCATATCCCACAGTGCAAGATGTGTCTAATAACCTCAGCACTGGAATGACTGAGATCCAACACTTCCTTGACAGCGTTCTTGTCCTCCAGGGAGGATACTTTTTTCCTCATTTTCCAAGACACTTTGCTGGTACTTAATCATATGGAATTGGCAGTTGAGGACCCAAATAGGGAGGGTAGAGGAAATGTAAACCTTCTTTCGAAGCCTGTCAAGTGTCCTGCTTTCTTCTTCTGTAGAAAGTGGGCTTTTATAGTTAATAGCCTTTGGTCCCACAAGTGATCTCCAGGTCAGCAGTGAGGTTTTTGTAAAGGAATTTATGAAAATCCAGTACTCTGTTAAAACAGGTCTGGTTTTGGGGGGGGGGGCTGGGGGAAGTGAGTCTGGGTTGAGAGAGGATTCCATGAAAGCATCCTTTACCACCTCCAAAACTGGAGAATAGCCAAGGGTTTTTGTGCTGAGGGAAATCTAGGAACTCCATGACACTATGGGTATTCCTGTGCCCGCCAATGGAAAAATTCTGTCATGGCATGCAGAGTTTCCCCAAAGATTATGTCCTCAGGGGGTGAAGCAGAATGTAAAACCTCTAAGTCAGAATCCTGAAAGGAAGTAAAGAGGGGTTCATCTTCCACGACAGTCCTCCTGATCAAAGTCCTCATTCGAATTAGGGGTTATGACAGGAGTTCAGGAGAAGAATTTTCACCAGAATAAAGGAAGAAAGATGCAGGAGGAAAGTGCCTGCCTCTGACCAGAGAAATAAGGTCCTTGGCTAGTTTGACTAAGTCCTGTTGGTATTCAGGGGGCCAGGAGACAGTAGGCTTAGACACAGGTCCAGAGGTAGAGCTTTTCTCGGGTGCAACTTTTGTCTTGGGCCTGAGTGTCTGTGTTACTCTGACACTAGTCTCCAAAAATTTGCCAGAAGCAGAAGCCTGCAAAGCGACTCCAGACTCAACCGGCAAACACTAAGCCAAGGCTTGCACTGAAGTAGAGGAACCAGACAGCATCTTGGGCAACAAACGGGTCTTGACAGAGGCCTGTGCCACAGTCTTGCTCGCAGAAGGGGGCTGCAAAACTGCATCACCTTCCTCTACAGTAAGCCGTGGGGGGGACAGGAAGACTGCAAAATGGTGTCAGAGGCCCTAAGTTTGTGTCTTTTTTCCTTATTGCATTTAGGGAGTTCAATCTCGGGACAACCGGTGGATGCCATCACACTATGAGCCGCGGACTTCTAAGATGCTTAGACAAAATTTCGGCCTTATGTCTTCTAGTTCTTGTATTGAAACGGATGCACAGACTACAATTAGGGACATCATGGTTTGGGCCCAAGCATGTGAATCAAAGTATGAAAGTCTGTGTGAGATTGGTTTTCCACATCAGAGATAGTTAATCTGACATGAAAGAAAGTTCCCCAACGGGTAGTTGGCTTTTAGAAGACTTCGCAATCTGGAACGGACAGACTGACGCACTCACTACTACTTCGGGCTCAGACAGCAAGAAAAAGTGATGTCATGACATTGGCTGGCTCCCTTTAAACCCAAACTTACCAATGTCATGCTAGTGTGTCCGCCAGCCTTAGGAGGGGGGAATTTTTTTTTTACTCTGGTAGTTGGGGCCAACCAAGGGCGTCCGAAGCAGGAAATCCCATAAGCCAGGACTGCAACAGTGAAACAAGAACACAAGTTCTCATTTGGCTCAGAGCATCAATCAAGCCGTAGCTCCCACCAAGGAAGACAAGGGATTCTATTCCAGAAAGTTTTTGGTCCTACATAAGGGTATGTAGAAACCAATTATTTATCTTTCCCTAGTGAAAATATTTCTAACGATTCCTTCCTTTGGGATGTTATCCCTTCAGACATTGTTTTCCTCTTCTACCACAGGCCTTTCTAGTATTTCTGGATCTCAACAGTGCATACCTTCACATTCCCATCCATCCTCTTCAGGAAATATTTACATTTCTCGCTCTTCCTTGCATTTTCAGTTCTCTCTTTGCCCTTTGGTCTCTCTACTATCCCAAGTATATTCACTAAATTCATTCCTCACTCCTATTATTGCTTTTAGAAGGATTCGAGGTTTTCATTTTTTCCCCCCATCTAGAAGGTCTGCTTATTCAAGCTCCCTCCCCCCAGCAGTCTACTACAAGATTTCATGTTTACTGCTTGCCTATTACACAGTCTGGGGTTCACCATTACCCTCCAGAATCAGTTCCAATACCTTGCTAGGATCATATTTTCCTCGCAGACTTCACACAGTTCCCATGTTGGCATCTCTGCCCAACCCCAAGGCTCTGTCTCTAATAAGCCTTTTTTCAATCCCTCCTTCCTCTGGTATCGGTCACAGCCTGGTAATTTCTCAGGATCCTGGGGTTCATGACTTCCACCATTCCTATCCTCCTCCTCATCAAGCTCCATACAGGAAAACTTCAATGGTACCTCAAACTGATGTGGCTTCAACAGTGCTATCCCATGGACTTCCAGTACATGTACTTCCCGGTTTCAAGCATGAACAGTAGTGGTGGATTCATCAACTTTCTCTCAACCCACGGCTTCCCTTTCTGGCTCCAGTTCCCAATCAGGGGCTCTTTACAGACTCCTCAGACAAGGGGTGGGGCATCTCCTGTGACCCTCTAAAGGTTCAGAATCTCTGGCCTTCTCATCAGAGATTATACAACAACAAAGGAGAGAAGGACTCTGCTTCTAACTCTACAAGCTTTTCATTACCTCTTACATCATGGGACTCTCAGTTTTCAAAGACAATACCAGAGATGTGGTACGTCAATAAGCAGGAGGGTACACGGTCCAATTTTCTTTGTAGACTAGCTCTTCTGGTCTGTGATCTGGCTATCCAGTATCAAGTGACTCTTCAGGCAGTTTACATTCCCTGAGAGCACAATCTAGTGGCAGATTGCTTGAGCAGGTCCAGCACACAAGCTTATGAATGGATGTTTCAGAGATGTGTTTCTGGACACACTCCATTGGTGGGGTATTCCTCAGGTAGCTATTTTTGCCTCCCCTCTGAACAGATGACTTCTATGTTCCAGAGTCCCAAGTCCTTGGGCTTGGAAAGTGGATCCTTTCTTGGAAGATAATTTTTCTATACACCACATCCCTTCTGTTACCACAAGTTCTACACAAGATTAGGCAGGAGTCTCACAAAATCTTGCTGCAGACTCCCTTTTAGCCCAGACAGCATTGGTTCCCCCTTCTTTCTCACCTCACCTGGCAGGGGCAATCGCCACAAGTTACTTCACCAAGTAGAGCCTCACAAATGAGGTGGTGTCTTATCCATCCTCACTTGTCCACTCAAATGAATTTTTCTGATCTGCTCCATGCTGGGCTGACATACTCCGTGAAAGTTCACCTGTCAGTAAACTTCTGCTCGTCTGCACAAGTCCTCCTCTGGCCCCTAGATTTGGGATCAATCAGTTTCCTTACATGCATCCTTCATATCTGGCTTCCCAGAAAGCCTATTCTGCCTTCTTGGGATCTCAATTTTGTGCTTATAACGGTTCCAGGCTCCTTTTGAGCCTACTTCCTTTTAACATTATACTTGGAAGACTAGTCTGCTTTTGGCTCTTCCTTCAGCCAAGGTGTCCGAACTTCAGGCTCTCATGGCCATTCTTCCTTTTTTTACAGTTTTCCATAGAGACAGGGTGTCTCTCTCTGTACTAATCCTTTTATGCCCAAGGTGATCAATGAATTATCCCTTAATCTATTCATCTTCCTTCCTTTTTTCCTTCTCCAGTCTGCCAATGAGAATGTTCACACCTTGAAATTGCACAAAGAGCTCAGATATTTAAATAAAACTTTTTTTTGCAAATCTGAGCAACTTTTTGTTTCTTTTCATCTCAGAACTTTGAGTATGGCTGTTTTCTAAGCAAACCATATCCTCCTGGATTTTGAAGGCCATTTCCTTTTGTTAATCTTTTCATGGCAAACGTCTTTCCTCATCTATAAAGGCATATTCAACTAGGACAGTTTCCTCCTCATATGCCTTTTTCAAAGTCTGGATACCAATTCTTTCCATTAGGCTGCTACCTTGTCTGCTGCTCATACTTTAAACATTACAAGTTGGTTGTTGTTGCCAGTCAGGCCTTGCCAGGCTATCTTACATGGGTTCTTCTCTACCTTCCTCTAAGGTGGAGATCTTCTTGAGCTGTGTATTCTCCATTAGGTGAAGAATACTGTAACAGAGATATGAAAGGACAGTACAGTTGTGCAAATTCTTAACTTAATAGTAAATGTCATACTCTTCACTGTTGCAATATTCAGTCCTGCCCTCCTCCTCCCCCTGTTAAGACTCTTGTCTTGTGTTCTGGTTGTCCTCCTGGCCAAGGGGGACCTTCTCCCCTTTAGCTCTCCTTCTGGAAGCATATGTTCCTATTTGTCCCTGAGGGTATTCTGTCCCCCCTGGGGC
This sequence comes from Protopterus annectens, assembly GCF_019279795.1. Taxonomy (NCBI): domain Eukaryota; kingdom Metazoa; phylum Chordata; order Ceratodontiformes; family Protopteridae; genus Protopterus; species Protopterus annectens. The sequence continues at coordinate 718,730,025 of NC_056749.1, forward strand.
TTTTTCAGTTCTAAGTATCTGCGTTTGTACATCACCTTTATGCCCTACTTCGTGCAAGGGGAGCATACGTGTGACATATGGCATCCTTAAGAGCTGAAGGCTTCAGTATACTAGCTGGACAGTGGGATAGCTCTGACAGGATATCCCTTAAGTGAAGGGTACTGTAACAGGGAAGAGAAGGAAAATCCACTTTATACAGATTCCACAATTATTTCACACAGCCACGTGCTGCAGTCTCTGCATAAATAAAAACAGTGGCAATGGTAAACAATCATGAGAAAAAACATTTAGAGGACAAATTTGTGAGGCAGCAGCCAGATAAGGAGGTTAACTAGAGAAGGGTTTGGTCTAGTACAGCGAGAAAGTACAGTTTTGTACCTACCATAAATGTAGATGTCCGATAGGTATGCATCTGCAGTCCTTATATATGGGTTGTCCTGCCTCAGGCAGCCCTTCGGTCGGCCGGATTCCAAAGTCTGGGTCCGGCGTCGGCTGATGTCGCCCTTTCCCCGACGACAGAGCGCCTGGGGTATAAAAGCGTCAGCAGACACCATCTTCCTCAGTTTTTCTTGCCCCAGATGCCAGGTGCCCTCGAAGGAAGGCTAAATTTGGAGAGATGCAATAAATTCCAAACATGCACAGAAATATAAAACATACACCATAATAGATAACCCCAGCTAGCTATGAGAGGGATAAGTACCCAAGAAATACCACAGAGGGGAAGGAGGTAGGGTAAACATGACTGCAGATGCATACCTATCGGACATCTACATTTATGGTAGGTACAAAACTGTACTATGTCCTTCAAGGATGCATCTGCAGTCCTTACATATGGGTAGAATACCATAGCCAATCTGGGGGTGGAAGGATCTATGAAAAGGATGGTGTAGCTAAAATGCCCTGCAGGACTGCCGTAGCAAAGCCTGCTCTGGATCTGGAATATAAGGGTAAGTTGTAATGCTTGAAAAATGTATGCACGGAGCTCCATGTAGCAGCTTCTAGAAAGTCCTTGGTAGCCACCCCTCTTAAGAAGGCTGTGGAGGTGGCTGCGGCTCTGGTGGAATGAGGTCTAATGTTAGTTGGCACAGGTTTGCCATGAAAGGAGCAACAGAATCGAATGCAATTCCCTATCCATTTTGAAAATTGTCTGTTTGGAAATTGCTTTTCCTTGTACACCAGCAGCATATGCTACAAATAGCTGGTCAGTTTTTCTGTAAGTCTTAGTTCTGTCCAAGTAGTAGCGCAACTGCCTGTGAATGTCCAGGGTATGCAGAAGCTTCTCCCCTTTGTTTTGTGGATTTGGAAAGAAGGTAGGCAGGTGAATAGCTTGGTTCAATGAGAACCTGGATACCACCTTTGGCATGAATGAAGGATTGGTTCTCAATGAGATTCTGTCCTGATGAAAAATAAGAAATGGTTGTGCTGCCATGAGGGCCTGCAACTCAGATACTCTTCTTGCTGAGGTTATGGCCAGAAGGAAAGCAGTCTTCCAAGACAGGAACTGTAGTTCTGAAGATGCTGCTGGTTCAAAGGGAGGTAGAGTTAATTTTTCCAACATGAAGTTAAGGTCCCATGTAGGCACTGGTGGTTTCCTTGGAGGATTGATGTTTTTAATTCCTCTTAGAAACTGCCTTAGAAGAGGATGAGAGAAGACAGGTGGATCAGTATTGTATTCCGCTGAAATTGCTGAAGCATGAATTTTTATGGAAGAGTAAGAAAGGCCATTGTGGAGCATTTCTGCCAAGTATTCCAGGATATGTGCCATGTTCATCACTGTCGCATCTAGGCCCTTTGTGGTGCTCCAAGTGCAAAATCTTTTCCATTTTGCTGAATATGCCTTTCTTGTGGAAGGCCGGCGAGCTTCCATGATGATATCCTTCACTCTCTTGGATAGCTTATCCCGGTGATGAGTCGAGGTATTCTCCAGGCTGTCAGTTGCAAGGTTTTCAGGCTGGAGTGCAGAGTTTTGTAATTGTGCTGTGTCAGAAGTGGCCATTGTGGTAGATGCCATGGTTTCGTGAGTGACATGCTCTTTAACAGTGGGTACCAGTGCTGGCTTGGCCAGTCCGGAGCTATCAGAATCACTTTTTGCTGCTCTGTCCTGATCTTCAGTAAGACCTTGGTCATTAATGGAAGAGGTGGAAATGCATACACTGTTAAGAGTTTTCCAGCTGAAAGAGAGGGCGTCCACTTTCCATGCTTGTGGGTGGTATGTCCTTGAGCAGAATTTCTTCAGCTAATGGTTGTGGTGGGAGGCAAAAAGATCCATGTCCGGCCTCCCCCATGATTGTGTTATCTGAAGGAAGATGTCTGGGTGCAGCATCCATTCGTGTGGATCCATGATATTTCTGCTTAGGCTGTCCGCCAGTATATTGTCTTTTCCTGGCACAAACTGGGATTGCAGCTGTATATTGAGTTTCAGGGAAAGTTCCCAAAGATTCATTGCCAGCCTGCAAAGAGGGTAGGAATGGGTACCTCCTTGCTTGTTTATGTACCACATCACTGTGGTATTGTCTGTCCTTATTAGCAGGTGGCCTTGATGCAGAAAGAGTTTGAAGGCCTCGATTGCATGTATCACTGCCAGCATTTCCTTTTGGTTTATGTGCATGCGTAGTTCTTTGTGACCATAGTCCTTGAATGCATCTGCCCTTCATGTGTGCTCCCCATCCATGGTCCGAAGCATCCTTTGTAATGGTTTGGCTGGTTATTGGTTTGCTGAAGGGCAGACCCCTGTTTGACTGGCTTGCTTGAGCCCACCACAGAAATTCCTTTTGAAGGCATGGAATGAGTGGTATCAAAGCTTCTAAGCTGTGACTGTGCCGAGTCCATAAACACCTTAGGTACCATTGTAGTTTCCTCATTTGCAGCCTTGCTTGTGGAATCAGAAGAATGCAAGATGCCATGTAACCCAGGGCCTGCAGGATTTTCCTTGCAGTCAGCTGAGTTTGTTTTGTCAGATTTTTGAAGTAATCCGGTAGTTGTCTTTGTTTTTCTTCTGTGAGAAAAGCCATTTGGGTGGTTGCATCTAGTTTTGCACCCAGAAAAGTTACTCTTTGGGATGGAACAAGTCTTGATTTGTGAATGTTGACTGTGTATCCCAGGGCCTGAAGTAGGCAGATGGCATAATTAAAGTGTTTTACCAAAGTTTGTTGGCTGTCCGCTTGTATAAGGCAGTCGTCCAGAAATGGGTATATTTGAATCCTCTGAAGTCTGCAGTGTGCAATTACTGATGCCAGGCATTTCGTGAATACTCTGGGCGCAGTAGAGAAGCCAAAGGGCAATGCTGAGAATTGATAATGCTCTGAACCTGCAAGAAATCTGAGGTGTCTTCTGCAACTTTGTCTGATAGGGACATGCAGGTATGCCTCCTTGAGGTCTAGAGTTACCAGCCAAGACCCCTTGCCCAGCATGGGAAGGAGTTGCTGTAGAGTCAGCATTTTGAATTTTGGCACAATGAGATAAGTATTCAGTGCGGACAAGTCGAGAATAGGCCTCCATTGTTTTTCTTTTCTTGGGACAAGGAATAGTCTGGAATAAAATCCTTGCCCTTGTTCTGAAAGGGGAACCTTTTCTATAGCTTTCATTTGCATTAGGTTGAAGATTTGTTTCAAAGCCTCTGCCCTTTGATTCGGTGGCAGGTTTGGCATGCCTTTTCTTTTTGGTAATGTGTGAAAATGGAACCTGTATCCTTTGTCTATTATTTGCAGTGTCCATTTGTCCCTTGTAATACTGTGCCAATTTTCTGAGAATAAAGAAAGCTTTCCGCCCAAAGGTGCTTCCAATTGAACCCTGGTTGGTGGGGTCAAGGTAAAGTCATTGAGTCTGTCCTTGTGCAGCAGTTGTAGGTCCTGCACTACCTCTCTGGTTAGGAGGCTGCCACTGACGTCCTCTGTAGGAGCCTCTAGCTTGCCCTCTACCTCTGGCACGCCTGTTCTTGCCTCTCTGAAATCTCTGTGTGTCTGGAAAGGACCAATTCTTAGAAGACCAATTTCTGCTGAATCTTGGTGGTTGGACTTGGCAAAATCTGTACAGTCAAAGATTTTCTCCTTTTCCTCAAATTTCTTTAAGACCTCCTGAGCAGTGGAGCCAAATAACTTTTGCTTTTCCAGTGGAGCATCCAGAAGCTTTGCTTTAACATGATCTGGCAGAGTTTGTTCCTTCAGCCAAGCATGCCTACGTATGACTGTACCAGTCATTGCTGACCTACATGAAGCTTCCAATGCATCATAACCACACTGCAAGAAATGGTTGCTAACCTGTTGGGAGTTATGTACCAGATCCTGAAGTGACTTGCGATCTAGGGGTTCAGGTGAAGACAGTTTTTTATGCAATTCATCTAACAAATACTTGGTACTGTATCATATGGAATTGACAATTTAATGCCCTCATAGAAAGAGTGGAAGAAGTATACACTTTTTTACCCCATCTCTCTAAAGCCTTGGACTCCCTTTCAGAGAGGAGTGGATTTTTAGTAGTGGCAGTTGCAACCCCTTTAGGGCCCTGGGAAATAGTTTCTGGATCAGCAGAGTGGGCCTTGTAAAGGAAATTATGCGAGTCCGGGCCCCTGTAGTACCCATCGGGTTTGACAGGAGCCGGAGGAAGGGAGTCAGGGGTTATGCTAGACTCAGAGTACACATAATCAATGACATTCAAAACAGGAGGAATAGCCAAAGGTCTACGCTGAGGTAAATGCAAAGAAGTCCTTAATCTCTTCCTGGAATCAGAGAATTCCTGGCCCTGCCATTTGAAATGCTCTCTCATGGAGTGAAGGGTCTCCCCAAAGGACAGCTCTTCAGGAGGGGAGGCTGAGGGAATAGATTCCTCTGCATCAGAATCCTCGTAGGCCGTAAAGGCCTCCTCCTGGTAGTCCGACAGAGCAGAGCCATCTGAGGCCTCAGAGGACTGGGGATCAGTGGGCTCAACCCTGGGCCTTTTGTCTAGAGGAGGTTGAGAGCCCCTGTCCGGATGTGGCTGAGAGCCCCTAATTAAGGAAATAAGGTCCTCAGCTAAACTTAAAATCTGTGAACCTGTAGTGGATCCCTGAGGAATAGCCTTGGGAGGCAAAGATTTTGGCTGTTTAGCAGCTTTAGCCCTTGTGAATGCCTTAATGGACATGGATGCAGGAGGCCTGGCTGCACCACGTGCTGGCGTAGTTTTGTCTAGAGAAATGGTGTTGGAGGTTTCCAGAACACCGGTTCCTGAGGGAAATTCTATAACCGACTCAGAAGAGGCCTCCGGGGCCGAGGTTGTCGGTTGTGCGGTTTCGACGGTCGGAAGTACCAAGGACTCTGTTTAAGCCGAGACAGAGACACTGGCAGTAGGCCTAGGCGTGGTTTCAGCCGAAACCACGGTCCGCGTGTGTCGGTCCTTGTCCTTCCGTTTTTTGGTTAATTGAGAAGTCGGAGTCTCCGACGGCATATTGTAACAGAAACTAGCCCCAAAAAATTCCTCTGCAAACTCCGCCCGACGCCTAAGAGTGCGTCGATTGAAGGAAGCACAGGCTGAACAGGCAGAGACGTCGTGGTCTAGGCCTAGGCAGGGGAGGCAGTAAGAGTGGAAATCCTTATGAGGTATTTGTTTCCCACAAGTTAAGCAATTATTAACTTTAAGCGTTTGATCTGACATCGGCTGAGGCAAGAAAGTGTCCCCAATGGAGTACTTAGCTTTTGAAGTCTTCGGTAGCTGAAGTTACAGGAGCTGGCAGACCGGCACTTGCGAACTGCTTCTGCTTCGGGCACCACGTGGCAAGAAAGACTGAGGAAGATGGAGTCGGCTGACGCTTTTATACCCCAGACGCTCTGACGTCGGGGAAAGGGCGACATCAGCCGACGCCGGACCCAGACTTTGGAATCCGGCCGACCGAAGGGCTGCCTGAGGCAGGACAACCCATATGTAAGGACTGCAGATGCATCCTTGAAGGACATGTGGTTTTGGGCAAAGGATGTAAGCATTGTCATTAGTGAAATCAGTGCAGGCTGACAATGCCAAACACAAAAGGTGGGCATTGGGCAAGGCGCACAGAAACTGTACTTTGGAGTTTTAAGATGGAAAAAAAATGCTACCTATAAGCCAGTGTTCGGACCCTATCACCCACCCACTTAACCAGTTTGTCACTTCAGACGGAATGCCACCTTGTCAAAAGGAAAAAAAACAATGGAGATTAAGAATGCTTCCATGACATCAGCAATATGAAAGTTACTACTACACATCCAAGTGTCAAAATGAGAATTTTTTTCTGGTAAACAAAGTATTAAAGGTAGACGTGATGCACAGGATGGAGAAAGAATATGTTAGAAGAGAGAAGATCATAGTTCAAAACACCCCAGAAGACAGCATGAAGAGGACTGGAACAAGACCATTATTTGTTTACTGTTCAATGAACACTGGTTAAAAAAAAAGGCAAAAATGGTGAGACTATGCATAATTTCAAAACTAACATGGGATGCATCTACAATCCAAAAGCAATAACTAAATTATTTACTTCCACAGGACTACAGCATACCTCAGCATTAGCAGACTACTCTACACTTTCTGCAAAAAGAAAAAGACTGCAGAAGCAGAAAATTTGAAAACAGACCTGTCTGTTCAGCAACTGAAACAAGTAATCATGAAATAAACAAAAAAAATTATGCAAACTACACCATACTGAAAAATGCAGACTTCTGCCCCAACAATTGCACAAAAATCTGCATTTGCATGACTGGGATGGCTCCATCCCCCCTGCTACATATCTATCTTCACTCTTATGACCATTCTGGCTAGGCTTATAAATGCCCTAGGGCAGATAGCCTAGTATGAACCCTATGAACCTATTATGCTGCACTCAATTTACATGAAGCTAAGTGCTGCACTGATCTAGAAGGCTGTGCAACCTGAAATAAGAACAGTTAAGAAGTTGAGTGTAGGGCCCTGCCCCTACAAAAACACAAGCACAGAGATTTGTGCTCCTATAACTATTAGTATTATAGAACCTGTGTGTGATCTTTGTTATTAATTGCAGTCCAGCAAAGGCTTTGTGCTGCAGTTATTTTTGGACTCAAGGAAAGTATGTTGAGGAATGTTTGCATCAATTGCCGCATGAACACTTATCAGGCTAGTTAAGTGACTTACTTCACCATACACTTATAACATGCCTCTAAAAGGCCAACATTCTCATGGCTATCAAAAGAAATTCCACTAACTTACCAGTTTAGAGCCTCTCTTAATTTCTTTAATAACATCTTCAAGATTAAAACCACCAAGGGTATCACCATCGACATGTGAAGATATCAATGCAGAAGAAAACAGCTGGAGGAGAAAGTAATCCAGTTACCACAAACCATTTTTCTTTTTTAAAAAGTTATAATACGTTCAACATGCTCTGTGTCATCTCTGCTACACAAAAGAAAACAATACTCACCTAAGGGAGCTTACTTATAAAAGCAACCCTGTGGCACTTGCTAGCAAACTGTGTACCATCAAACAGCACATACAAATATACACTGTTGTACAGTGGAAGCTTTACAGAACAGTTAAGTGAAAATATTTGCCAGTCCGCTTAATTTACATGGCAAGTAAATCAGGCGAGTCAAAACAGGCTCAGAATTAGAAGTCTGTCTTGGGTTCTCCACCAAACATAAGCTACAAGAGCTGAGAGAAAAGCTGCTTAAAAAGGGGTGGTTATGCTTGTTTGCTCTTGGTTATCTACTCAATGGCAAATAGCTTACCTATAGCTTTGCTGGAAAAAGGCCATTTCTAATTTGTACACATGAAAAATACTTCAATATTCTGCATCATGTGACAGTTACATGTAAGAAATTGCAAGAGTGTGTGTTAGATATGTATGGCTATGAATCACATTTTGTAAATCAATTTCAACAGTATGCATGTACAACCATTTATGCTTGCATATGTATGCATGCTGCATACATTCCACTACATGCATTACATATACTCTGTGACTGCAGCCTGGGCAGTACTGGATTCCAAAGATAAAAGGCTGGAAGCTGTAGCCAACATGACAGCATGGGGTTGCAATCTTCCCGATAGTACAGTCACTGTAAAAGCCATAGCTGTTTAATACAAATTCTTTACTCAGCAAATAGTATTTTAGAATGGTAATGGCCTATGTTATGGCAAGGCATTAGCTCTCTCAATTTAAGACTTTTCTGTTTCGTGTTGCACTTTTAAGATAGTTCTGCGCCCCCCCCCCCCCCGCCATGCTTTTCATTCCACTTACCTTTTCTAACTTTTCTCCACATCTTCTATCCATTTCTACATACTTATAACACATGAAGTATACACGTTGTACCTGCTATATATACTTTAATCTGTTCAATTCTTGTGAGGTTTTCAATTTTATACTTCACCTAGTACGGTGCTGCAATTTTTCTTTTTTTTATAGTATCTGTGCAACTTTTCTTCCCAGGCTGCAAGTCAAAATGAGCTTTGCTCAGTTGCACTACACTGGTCAACAAATTGCCTTACCCTGCAGTTTGCTTCACTCACTTTTCTGTAAGTACACTTCAAAAGAATTGACACTAGAGAGCTTCAAATCCTGTTTTTAACTCCGACTCAATTTGCGACTCCGCTTTAGTGTGTCACCAGTGCTCTTTCCATACACAATACTATGTATATAGTAATAACATCCTGCTAATCTGAAAATGCCAAATTACTCTTAAAGGGATACTTTCTTCCTCTTTTTTTTTTTTTTTTTTTTTTGCTATGTCTATCATGCTTCATGGATATTTGCCATGCAACAGCTGAAATGGTGGGAATCCAATCCAGGTTTTGAACACAAGTAAAGATATGGAAGCATTAGGTCTCACTTTCTCTCATTCATTTCTCAACTCTTTTGTAAAACTGACTTTAAAAGGTTTATTCATGTGCTCACTTGTTTGAGGGCATTACACATATGCTCAAATCTGCTTTACTTTAACAAACTTACAAAGTGCATACTTTACTCTGGAATTTAATGAGATGACTGTCAGTAAGAACTGCTCAGGTAATTCCTACCCTAGGAAAAAAATAGCATTGGTTATTTTGCAAAAGACTTTACAATGACTCTACATGAGGATACTTCCTTAGGAATTTTTGTTGCATAATCAACAATTGAGGACATACTGATGACTTTTACTAGAGTTTGCAAATGGACCCAAAATGCCCATCACTTCTCATTCAAATTGGAATCCACAAAGCACAACGGGTACTTGAAGGATTCTTGAAGCCTGGGTTGGGTGCTATCCTTTACATTCTGGGCAAACAGCACAAAAATTATCTTTACCCTTCTTAAACACCAAGCCAGTAACAGATGAAATCCTAGATTTTTGCTTCTCCATCACAAAAATGGCTACTTAAAATGTGGTTGTGTTGATTTTATTACAAATGCTCTAAAAAGTGTTAAACTAAACTTTAAATCAGATACTGAACTAGTTATTAGTTTGACAACAAAACACTGATTTTTTTTTTTGCATATTTACTAGATCAGGATAAGTTCGGTCTCAGGATACTCTACAGAGCAGGTCATTTCTTAGCTCAAAGTATAGGTAGAAGTGGGTTTGTTCCATTCTTTACCCACCAACATTTGCTGAAGTCACTCTGGTTCTGCTTAGTGCACAGACTTCTCACGGAGCCTTTTTGAAATTGATATGGCTTAAGGAGGTCAGACAAGTTAGTTTTACATTCACAAGTACTCTATCATGAAGTGAAAGCCATGACCACTTCAACTATACAGGTACAGATTTCTGCTCATTTAGTTCATTCTCAAATTCTTCCAGTGAGGGTATTTAGTAGTTTCCTCTCTCTCCTCTTAAGTATTTTTAAATGCTGCATTACCAGTGAAACCCTGCTTCTGTTACCGACTGGCTCTCTGTTATGGTATTATCAAGAAGCAGCTTAAAATCCTCCAAGTTTCTCCTCTTTCAGTACAGGTCGCTCATCTCCTCCACAGTTTCTAATTCCCCTTAATGCATCTTTCCTGCAAGTTTCACTTACTTTAAAGGAGTTTTAGGACTGACTATGTTCAGCTCCCCAATTAATTTTTACTTCAACTCTGGGAATCTTCTGGCAGGATTCTGCATCAGATTCATCTAACTCAGCCATTCATTGACAAATCTTGGTTTCTTCTGTGTTTTCTACTCTTTTCTTAACAGGGGTTATGCATTTCATGCAATACATCTAGCTGAACATCTCCCAGAAATTTACACAGTTCTCTCAATTTGGGAAGACCTTTTTCAAGTATCATGTGTTAAGTTAGGCAACAGAGCTATTCAGTCCAATACTCCGGATAAGTTTTTCCACTTCTAATCATGTTATAGGGTACTTTTGTTTTGTATCCAGTGCACAACTTAAAATTGTTTATTAGGGGTTTTACAGATTCATTGAATGTTACTAGGCTAACTTCGCTACAACCCTAACAAGCCTGGCCATATTTATCCCAAGTTCCCCCAACTGTCTGTGGTTACATTGGTGAAGTATGCAGAGGTGAGGGTCTATGGTAGTTGATGACTTTTCTCTATTCAGAAGGAACAGAGGCGCCACTCCAGTAGTGGATATGCAGTCACCCATCCATTGATCTAGGTGGTGCTCGAAGAGTGTCATGGAAGGGTTCTTTCATTTGAACTGGAAGCTTGTTCCAGAGAAATGGCAGTCTCTGGGAGATTTATGTATTGCTCCAGCATGACATTCATGCCAGAAGCTAGGCTGAGATCCCCAGGAGCACACAACCCTCATGCAGTTTGCTTTACAAATATGTAGCATTTTCATCAGAACTGGAGTCAGCGAATGTCCTGTAAGCCAGGACCTGGTCACCCCTTATAACCCTGTACAAGATAGAATGCAGTGACAGGGCTATCGGTCTTTCTGTACAAGACTGGTTTTGTGTAACCTGTAATTTTATAGCTTTTTGTAAGAAACCTCTGTGGTCCCTCCAATTGCTGCAGGTGTCTGGTGAGGTACATGCAAAAATGGAGCACTGTACACAATTATTGGTCCTTACTTATAAGATGCGCCACATAGGATTCCCTTACTACTGTGGATACAAGGTGGTCAAAGTTCAGGTTGCCATCAACCAGGCTACCCACATCACATACCAATGGATCCTACACTTGGGGGGGGGGGGTGCTATCTATAAAGTAATTAGCAGGGACATCAGCTTTCCCATAAGGAATAATGCAGGTTTTTGCATTCAGCTTTAATCTGAAGGTTTGTCACCAATGATCTTATGTGTTAACCCTGTCTGCAGCATATTAACATAGTTGGGAGACTTTATGACTGCTCCCAATTTGGAACAGTCCATGAACTTGGTTAGCCACAGGCCATCCAAACTTGCCTAGACTTCTGAAAAATAAATTCCGAATAGTAAAGGGCTCAAGCACAGAACCCCATGTTACACCATTAGTGACTGGTCTTTTGCTAGAGGTGAAGTTATCCACTTTGACAGTGTGTGTCTCGTCAATGAGCCAGCTGGCTACCATCAGGTAATGTAGGGGTTAATTTCCAATTGAGAGACTAACTTGAGTGGGGGGTTGTGAGAAATGGCTTACCTAAGTCAAGACTGAGAGTATGCACGGTCTTTCCCTCATCCAGGCACTTAGTGACTTTCACAAAGTCAACAGTGTTCAACATGCATGATCCACCTTCAACAAATTGTTGAATCCAGAGTTTGGAGATTACTTATGTCCTTGTTAATAAAGTCCATATTGATTCTTTCTATGGCTTGCACATGAAGCTAGTCAAGCTTATGGGCCTGTAATTCCCAGGGTCGGTTAATGGTCCCCCCTTTATGCAGAAGGAATACTGCTGCTGTCCGGATTTCTGCCAGAACATAACCAGTTTGCAGGATGTGGTTAAACAGGGATTCAAGTAGCTCGGCTAGGTCAAATTTTAAATGGTTTAAAAGGCAACCTGGGATGTTGCCTGGTCCCACTGATAAAGTGTTTTTGGCCTCAGAGATGGCCAAGATGACCTGCTCTTTTGAGATAAACACTCTGAGGAATGGTGACCGTTATACACTGGGAAATGACTGGAGGGGAGATAGGGGTGAGGTTTGCTCCAAATCTGTCCGCTACCAGGCTGGCTATTACCTCCGGCTGAGTATGGGTGGTGCTACCCACAAGTAGCTCAGCACACAGCTGGGTATTCACTTTTAGATTTTAGACGTAGTTAAAGAATGCCTTGTGATTCTCCATAGCTAGGAAGGCTACTTTTGCTCCACAATTAGCTTTGGAGGACTCTAAAAGCTCACCAATTTGATTAAGGTAGAAAGGAACTTCTTGATCTACTGAGCCAGTTCCCTCTTGTTATTGGCCATTAGCTTCTCTCTCTTGTATAGCCTATTTATAACTAGGGGTCCAACAAGGGTGGCTTAGGTTTTTCAGCAAGAGTAGGTTTTAATCCAGTCAGGTACAAAAGATTCTATACAACTAAAGTGGTTATAATGGGCACTAGTGTACACCTCTACATAGGAATCAGTGTTATCTGCATTTGACAGTCTTTGAAACTTCTGACCCGATCACTTTGTAAGAGACAGTTTTGTCTATGAAAAATTCTTAAGGATTTTTAAGCTTGAGGGGGTATCTGGTCTTAATTACATCAAACAAGACTAGTTTATGGTCCAATCTTACCAGGGAGGACAACACGCTGAAGTGGTGAAATGTTCTACCATGTTAGTGAGCACTATTATCCAGGACATCTGAGCCTCTTGTTGGTGTGCTGACTAGTTGTTAGAGTATTTGCATTCACCAAGTCCATGAACCTCTGCACCAGCATGATCAAAGTCGTGTACATTCCAAAGTCTATGGCAGGATAATAAAAATTATCCATGAGTAAAAGTAGCAGGCTGTATGGCAAATTACTCCAGTAAGTATAGGTATGCTTTTCCCGTTTCATGGTGGGGGACCTATAGTTAGCTATGATGTGGTAGGTGGCTTTGCATACAGTTAAGTGGCCATGGAGTAGCTCAAGAGACCTACTGTTTGACCAGTCTTGAGGTGTACTTATCCTTAATGAAGACTGAGCTTTGGTTCTTTCACACTCAGTTTGTGGCCAGAATGTATGGAAGGCAATGTAGACCTGCACAACAAGGGTGCATTCTGTGCCTTTGAACCATGTCTCTGACTACACAGATGTCGGCGCTTACAAGTGTTTTACACTTATAAACGTGCTTTAAAATCACGTAATCATGCATCTTGAATCCAAGTGACACTGACTTTTCCCCCTTCTACCACACTACTACATTTTAATAGTTTATTAGCAGCACAGTATTTCCAGAAAAGCAGAGACTGCTATTTACAATAGCGGCAAACATACTTGCATTCCACAGGTCTTCTTAAAAATACAGCTTGTTGTCTGGCATCAATACTTTTTAAAGGGAAGTATTAAGCAGTGCGTCCCTTTCCAAGAAATTTAAAACTGGAAAACTCAGACAGTTAACATACACTTTCTCTGTTACCTGTTGGCAAAATAAAGCACTTCTTGAGCTTGGTAGTAGCCCTTCATGCACAGAAGTCTGACATGGAGTTTGCATTTTCATTTTACAACTACTGTTCAGAAAACTAAAAAGTCACAAAGACACCAATTTCTTACACTATTAAGGCATGTCCTTTAAAACTTTACTACAGCCAAAATTTCTATAATTTTACTTGCATAATGTTCAAGTACTTCTAACCAAAATTACAAAACATATACTGTCAACCACATGCGACTAACAATCTTAACCATACTGAATGTTCACTTGTAAAATAGAATGGACTACGTTTCACGGGAAGCTTCTGCCCTAACCAAAATCTCAGGTTTCAGTTTTTGGGAGTTGGGTGCATAATCATCCTTAAGGACCATGCAACTTGCATTTCTGGAGAACACTCCCACCACAAGGCTTGAGAAAAGGCTCTCTATGTGCATGTCTCTCAAATGCCACCAGACAAGTCTTGGCTTCATCTTACATTCAAATTTCTCCAGGGATGTACTGGGGTTGGTCACATAGTTGACAAATGCTGAAGGTGGCTAAGCAGACAATGATCAGTTACTTCACATCTTTCTCGAATGGCAATTAGAAAACAGAAAAAGAGTTTGTCACTGGCCACACTTCTCCTGCACAGCCC